>NC_069133.1:29975275-30267775 GCF_026914265.1 Mya arenaria | reverse complement strand
GGAGCAAACGAATATTTCGTTAGCCTTTAATTGAAGATATTTATCCGCTTTATAATTAAATATCCATCATAATGAAAGTTATATAAATTTATGATGCGTAACAAACATTGACACGATATTATGCGGGAGTGTTGCGGGAAATATGAGTTCTCGAACAAACTCTCATCCGGCCATACCGGTGGTATACAGACTTAACTAACTTAACAATGCTTGTTAAATGTTTATCTCGAACATTTAGAACAGCTGTTGTAATGTCACATTTCAGGAACCACACGTTTGATACAAAGAGTCGGAGTACAGTACAGTACGGGACTGTTTTGATAAACAGAAATGCATTACAGAAGTGAGCCATTGGTGTGTGCTGGGAGCCGGCCAGACGCAACGATTCTAAGATGCTTGTAACAGATCGCATGGGGATAAACATTTAATTTGAACATAATTTAAACATCTTTAATAAACCTTTTATTTAACCATTCTTCATGTTGTAATGATAATACTGTCATGATAATTGTTAATGACAGATATTGTGATAATGATAACCATAAAATGATATTGTTCTTCATTTATTCTATAACTGTATATCTTAGATTAGTTTTATACATTGAATACAATGATTGACAAAAAAAGCGATCACAGATAATCAGATAAAATCAAAGATAAGTAATCAAATAACATAACGATTAATTAATAAACAATACTTTTGTTATGACCTGCCTGAGATTCTACTTTCTTCCACATCAGATAAGTTGACCTAAAAATTTGGCAAGGACCAAGATAAAACAAGTACCCGTATGGAATTCATATTTTTTAATCGTCATCACACAATTACCTCGTTGTAGACGACTGTCGTCTGTAGCATCATGGAAACATTGTCTCGTGGCAATTTTAAAATTAAAATTGATTATTTCTCGCTTCAAATCGAGCAATAGAAAAGTTTTAGCGCTCCATTCAAGAAATAACGCTGGCCTCTTTTTAGAATTATAAATATTTAATCATAACATAAACATAATCTGAATCACTGCACGCATATCCATAACAAGAACGAATTATTGCAAATCTATACGCGCATTATATTCACTACGCACAAAATATTTCCAGGTTTTTCCAGGATCATCGCCGCTCGTGTAAGATAGGTTCATCCAACCCCTCTCGCAGGGTGTTTTACGGAAACACGGTAACCCCCGCTTCCGCAATACACTCTATGTTCGGGTTGGGATGAACCTTGCACTCTCGGCCATGAAAGATACATATTATCTAAAATTTGATGTTTTATTTGGTGTGTTTAATAACTTTTGCTTGCATAATCTACTTCTATGCCGATAACATTTCCCACATTCAGCGCACTGGTATGATTTCTCGCCAGTATGGCCGTCCATATGAGCCTTCAGGTCTATTTCTCCTCCATTGAAATCCCACACATGTCGCACGTATAACGTCTCGTGCCATCTTCTCCTCGCCCATACCTGTTCAGGTACGTATGTGTGGTGACCTTCTGCATGCATTTCGGGCACAGAAACTACTTATTGGATCCATGTGTGGTGCACCTGTATAAATACATGTATGCTTTTAAAAGTATGCAATTGAAATACTTGTAATTGCAATATTTTGTGACTAGAAGATAATTGCTTAATAATAGAATAATATAGAATAAAACAAGAATAATATAAGCATTTTTGGACTAGGGCACTTGTGGCCTAGTTCATAGCCATAAACGCGATACCTGCATTCTCAAGCCGCATCTCGGGGTTTACTGACGTAATGTATTCATACGCTGTATTTTGATTGGATTGTGGTTAGCGAATTTGGATAATCAAAGCAGTACCAGAACTGATTACAATGAAAACATCCAATAAATATAGTTCTCCTAACAATTCAAGCTAACTGTATGTTCTTTTAATGAAGCACAAGAAATTCATACATAGCGAGCGAGTTAATCGGGTTAACTATATGAATGTTCTTGCACACGGTCAGATTATATGCAATATGAATATGACTGGTACCCTCTTTCTCTTTTATCCGAAATGAAACCAGTATCAGCTAACCGCGGTGCCCGTCGCGCATTCGAAATGTCTTGTGAATTCATACGTAAAGCGAATAAAGCGTGCGGTCTAGGTAGAAAACAACCAGGAAAGTTGGTTTAAAAAAAGTATTGTTATCCTTTGTATAGAATGTTGGTATTCCGAAGTCGGTCTCTGTTCTTTTTTTCGACATAATTTGCATGTTTCCGTGGTATCTTCTTTTTGATAAAAAGTTTTAACTAATCATCGCGAGGCACATAGCACTTTTTTTAAAAACAACATAATGTTTGGTATTTATTGTTCAAATACTATTAATGTTAACTAAAAACCATATGCCGCGTACCGGTATAACTTTATATTTTTTAGGAAAAGTAAATCAGGGAACCAGTCTACTTATTGACCTCAAAATGTACTCTGATCAGAGCGTCCGAATGATTCAGACATGTATGTTATCACTTCTTCCGGATGCTGATGATGTGAATTTCATAGTGTTTTATTGAGGAAATAAAGCCGACACTGAATGATTACCACCATCAAACGAATTTATTTTCATCTTACTGTGGGTAGAATTTTTAATTTGACACGTAAATTTTCAAGCAATACAAGTTCGTTTGAAAAAATAATGTAATTTCAATTTCGCAAAATGGAGATAAAATAATATCAAATATGCGCATACTTATTTATGAAGTTTCATTCTAAATGAGGCCAAATGTATGGATATGTATCCCTATAACGCCACAAGTCGATTTATTCATACCAGTGTAAAATAAAATATTAGACTAATATATTCCAACAACACTGAATTGTTAAAAGAAAACATAAAAGGGACACATAAATGATATACTGGTTAATACCTTTTTATAATTTAAGTTTTCCATGATAAACTGACGCTGATCGGCTTCTGTCAACTTTTCACTGCCATATTGGGTTAGCCACTATTAGTATATTTATCCTACGCAGTGACCTCCCCTGTTGGGACATCAATATTCTTGATATATATATATATATATATATATATGTATATGTTTTATTAAAGCTTTTAAAAAACCTTATTTATATGTGTTCACATTTTTATCAAATATTGATGCCCTTAACTGAAGATGACTACCTGATTTCTAATGCGCATTTTATTAGTGGAGTTTAACCGGAACAGGTGCGCGTTATCTTTGCGCTAAATATACTTAGCGCTGGGATCTTGGCTAGGAAAACAACAAGTGGTATATGGACGCGAAGAGTCGCCAACACAAAAATTATCAAAGACTCTGAAGCGGCTGTTTATATGGACTACCTCGGGGATATACCGGGGAAAAGGGCTGTGTTTTTACCTTTCAGGTGTCCTCGTAGCTATTATATAAAAGAACTTCAGCGAATACATTATATATTACCATCTTGTACGTGTTGTAAACATTAAAAAAATAAATATCAACATTAAAGTTATGGAAGCCAGAACTAATGTCCTTGCAATGCCCGGTGATTGCGGTGGTTTTGTCTTCCCTCAAAATATATCAGGGAATTGCTCTTACCTTAGATCCCCTGGGTGCGGGGGCGTTATTCACGGGATTTTACCACCAGTTCGTTCTCCCAGGGCAGGGATTTTACCGGGGATTGGCTGGACCGAAAGTCAAAGTACCTGCTTTTCCCTTGGGGGGGGGGGGGGGCGTGGTTACAATTGACTGGTGCATACCTTACAAGTTCTTTTTCTGAAGACGCTTTGTGCTCACTTTTTGTTTTAGCCAAGAATGAAAAATCAAAAATCAGTCAGAGATACAGTATGGTGATGCATTGTTGTTGATAGATCAATATAAATTTGTGAAATATTTGAGGGAAAGGTATTTAGTTAAATAATTTACAAGTGTAACTTTTGAGTTTTATTTTACAATGCTCAAATGCTGTTCAGGCTTTTGTATGCTTAAGAATAACTAACCTCGCGATGTCAGACCAGAAATCATCTTGGCATGAGATTGGATCACTATGGATCATTATGCAGTCAATTGTAAATACGCCTCTTACATCCGGGGGTATACCGGGGATAGCCGGCGAAATGGGCCATGTTTTTACCTTTCAGGTGGCCCCGCAGTGCCGGGTCTTCCCGGAAAATACAGTGTTGTTGAGGCTTAAACTAATTTCCCTTGGATGCGGGGGCATTTGGTGGGGACTTTACCATCAGATTATCTCCATAGGGCGGGGATTTTAGCTGGGGTTGGCTAGACCGAAAGTAAAAGACCCCGCTATTCCGGGACCGGGGGGGGGGGGCATGGTTACAATTAACTGATGCATTAGCTTGTGTGTTCAGATGAAGTTAAGAATATATATTTATTTATATAAGTTATACTTTGCAATCTAAATCAAAGATTTGAAAAAGGTATCCTGTATCAATAAATGCAAGTAAACATAAATGACTGTGCAAATCTTTATGTATCATCCAAATATGAGTACCTTGCAGGGTGAATGTTATTTGTTAAAATTATACTAAGTGAGCTTTCAAGATAACCTTTCCAATCGCATACACAATGCAGTTTCAAACCTGGATAATTAAAACAAATCTTGGTTGTAGACCATAACTATTAAATATTTGATAAGTCACAGACATTATAAGGTACAGTTTAAAGGGGCTGTACTCCGTTAATGATGAAAAAGCAAAAATTTAAAGAAAATTGACATAAACTTGGTATCGATGTGTACAATTAATGCATTGAAACTTACTAACTGATGATCCCCATAGTTTACAAATGATTTATTAATAGCAGTTATTTCGTGTTTTTCCATTAAAAAAGATTACTAGGTATGTCTACCGAGTAGAATTTATTCCTTATGCGTGATCTGCCGTTGATGTTATTACATGATATAAGCGTGTTAGGTATACATCTGAAAAATTCCACCCAGAAAAGTACGTCTTCATAGCATAGTAGATACGACACTTCACTGCATTTTTTTTCATTTTGGTATTTTATTTACAATAACGATATCAAAGAGTAAAATATTTTATTAAAAAAGTGTCCTTAGATTCGTTACAGGAAAACAAAAACTTTTTTGGTGCCAATCTGGTGTACAGTCCCTTTCATAAACAACAAGTGAAGCCAATGCTGTATTAATTTGACACGAACAAAAAGAAGACAGCACAAAGTTCAAAAAGTGTGACTAAAGTGAGAATACCTTACATAATTTATAAATGTGCATGCGATTCAGACAATTTTAATGCTAGAAATCACAAAAAAAATCATTCCCTTGAATTATTCCTGTCATAGTTTAAAGCTGCACTCTCACAGATTTACCATTTTTACAACTTTGTTTTTTGTCTTGGAAAGAGCAAATTGCAATTAACGTTATCATCTTCAAACAATGATATCAGATTTCTGACAAACAATCAGCTCGTAGTTTGTCATATTTCCTTTCGAAAATTAATGTTTTATGGCTTAAACCGTTACTAACAGTTTAAGAATAATGCTTAAAACATCATTTTTTTAACTTTAATATAAAAATCTGCCATCTAAATTTCTAATATAACTTGTTTCCATGGATTTTCGCAAAAATTGGCCTGTTCCAAGACAAAAAATAAAAAACTTGTCAAAACGTTCAATGTGTGAGAGTGCAGCTTTAAACTCATAATAAGATTTCAATGCACTGCATTTGACATGATTTTAAACAGATGAAAAAATGTTATTTTTAAAAAGCACAATATATCCTTGATGTGACCTTACATTATAATGAATGTATTCAGATCATAATTAAGTGACTTTTCTTGCACTTGAATGTGAACAAGTCAAAGCTTGGGATTGAACACTAAATGAAACAAGAATGAAATTAAATGAATCACAAAATATCATCAAAATTATACACACAAATGTTCTTTGATATACAAAAAAAAGAAACTTTTTAGACTTTCAAAAATTTAACATTTACTAAATACGGTTAAATAAAATGATGAATACATTTGTAGGATTTGATATCCTACTAGATGTAAGTCGGCTTCGTTCATTTTTCTAAACTTTCTCTCAGAGATGAGGAATAAATTTTATTCACTGCAGTTGTTTTTTAAGTTTATGAAAATAAGAACAATCGAAACAATTCATTAACTACTGTTGATCAGTGCAGATTGTGGGAGGTCATGGTTGATTTCAATGAACCACCAATAAGCCCTGCCAAAATTGGATACTGATTGGTCAGTCAGGTGCTTTTGGTAGGCATAATTAGCATGAATGTTCATTTAAACCATCATTTATGAATGTTCACAAAATCATTGAATATTGAAATAACAAGCAAAATGTTAGTTTGAATGATGAAAGCCATGAAATATGTGAAGTATTCCAAAAGAGACCAGGTTTTCAGCTTGTGTAAATAATGAGAAAATTGTTAAGTAAAATTATTTATTGTTTATCAGGAAAATGTTGAAATCTCATGTTTAGGCCTATAGTGATCATACTTGATTGCTATGTTATTGGCACTTACTGCAATATGTTTTATTCATTGCAATATTTATGTAAAACAGTTATAATTATGTTGACTTAAGTTTGAAGATAAGAACTAATGGTATAGGTGATGTGAGAATGATCTCATAAACCTTTAAAACCACTTTCGGTATTGTGAGTTTTTTTGCTCCAGTCTTGTTCAGTTTAGCTTTTGAAGATTTTCAAAGTAACTGCAAAACAAGTCCAGCTGTCTAGAAAGACTATGTCAAACCCTGACCAGATATAATTTATTGTCTTTTCAAATTACCAACTTGGCAATGGTTTTATCATAACATAGGATATTGGTTTTAAAGAACATGTTAGTGTTTTTGTATGTGGAATGAAATATCAAAAGTGGCACTAAATTTAACATAATCTATAGTTCTCATTGATATTACACATAGCCCCAAGTACATGTTGGTCTAAGATTTAAGGCTTGGATGGAGTCAGGGCAAGAAAAATGCATGTTAATACATTGTACTTTCCAACGCAAGAACTGTTTGTTTATTCAAGTAAATAAAGCAATCCCCACACCAAGGAACTGCAGTATTGCTTAACCAGCTTAATTGACATTATGAGTTGGAGTTCAAATTGCTGCAATTAAAGGCACATCTAGTTTACAGAATTATTCAAACTCTGATTTAGCAACCTTAATATAGTTATATGAACTACTTTTGCGAAATGAAAGCTTTTTTAGAATTACAAGGACGGGTGAAAAGGTATTTGCCAAATGTACTGCAACACCTGATACCTGTTGCTTAGGAATCCAACAAATTCTTGGCACTTCAAATGTTACAGTACTGTTCAATTTGGAGTGCCTGAAAAGAAAGCTTTTTGATTCTACATTCAACATCTTCTTTCTGTATGACATATTGGACCAGGAGAATCATGAACCTACAACCTTTTGCATCTATTGAGATAGGGAGCGTTCAGGACAGTGACAGAGGACAATACAAGAATGGCCAACTGCTGCATTTATTGAGTTATCTAATGCATACAAATTTAGACGGAGAAAATAATTCTTAATTTTTCCTAACTACTTCCTTAAACATCTTGTATGTAGTTGTCTTTTACAATGATTGTTCAAAGTTACAATGGCCCTGTGGGTTAAAGATGATCTGTCCACGGGGTAACATGTTTTGTACATAATAGGGTTATAAGTACTGCATTTTGATCCAGGAGGTTGTATTCAACTCAAGTAGATTTTTGCAGATTTGGATTTCACTAGGCACAAGCCGAGTAAAATCAAAATCGACAACAAAACTACCAGAATCAAATATTACATTCGGCCATATCTGGATCAAAACGCAGTACTAACAACCCTTTTATTATATACATTACTGATTAGATCACTTAGAAGCCACATCTTTGCATAATAAAATTCATTTTAAGGATGCACTCATTGCTTTAATGACGTCAATTTAATATTACGCAGCATACGTGACGTCACAAGAGTGGTATATATGGCCGTATTGCACTGGAGCGGAATATGGGTTAAAGTATTTTGTGATATGTATTGCATGTGGATTGATGATGGGTATATAATAAAGAATAAAATTATGTTTGGTATTCCATTCTCACTAGCAGTGTGATTAAATGCTGACACCATGTTATGAAATTTGATGGTCAAAGTATTTAAAGGACATTTCAATATTTCATACTTTAAAAACGATATTCATCCCATCTTAGTCTACTCAACTTGCTTTGCTAGGTACAAAAGTCTGCAGCAGTAATATGAATAGCATTAGACAGAAGGCAGTGCTTAGTATTCATCAACAGCACTAAGTTACCATGGTTACATGTTATATGAATTGAATACCAAGCACAAATTAAGAGGGAGAAAATAATTCTTCACTTTTTAAATAAAAACTACTTCCTAATAGCATTGTGTAGTCTAACATGCGTGTACAATGTAGATGTATTTTACAAAGATTGTTCAAAGTACGGCCCTGTGGTTTAAAGCTCCCCTGAAAAAGAGGTGACAGGTTTTCTATATAGTATATAATTACATCATTGAAAATCTTCTCTGAAACTGCAAATAACAGACCTTTGATAAAAAGGATTTGATCAAATTAAAGAGGTATGTGTGCCAACCACGTAAATTAATTTGTACAAGTCTGATTTAACGACTTTGAGAAATTCAAAAGAACTATGACTTTATCTGATTTAACGCTATAGCCCCCCCCCCCCACACACACACACACATACCCCTCACTCTACGCACACTTAACTAGATTTTTCAAATTTCCTTTGCAGCTTGTAAGCAGTTTTAGTCTAAAGTTTAAGCTAACCCATCAAAAAGTGACCCCTTGTGATGTGAGCCGATTTTGTCAACGCTTAGAACATGGTTGTCAACATTCCCCTAAATGAAGCCCTAGTCCATCAGTGCTTTCAGCACTTTGATTTAATACTAGAATACACTTACATATGGCGCGTCAAGCTCTCCGTGGTGTATAACTTTTTCTAACAGCATGTAAATGCTTTTACACCGTTATGGCGGCGCTCATGCAATTTCAGTCTCATGTCGTTTTCAACGCATTCCCACAAACGTGGCAAACAAATGACATCACCGAAACAGACACTGTCATTCATTAATTAAGCGCCACTTGATTTACTTCGCAAAATATATTACACAAATTGTAGTTTGTTAAAAGAATATCATCTGTAAAGGCATTTTCATAAAAAATACGTCTCGTGCAAACAAACGCTTATTTAAATCTTAAAAGATGGCTTATCTAGCTAAGTAAAACGACATAAAGCGTTTCACTTTCCCTTATGCATATGACCGTAAGCATTATGATCATAATAATAATTAAATATAAATTCAAAAATCTTACAGAAATAGTTATGAATATAAAAAGAATAAAAAGTTTTAAAAGCTTTCGACATATACGATAACTCATTATTATTATTATATAAAATGCCTACGTGCGTTTGTCATTTTAGGTAGACTACGTGCGTTTGCCTTATGAAAATGCCAACGTGCGTTTGCCAAATTTAAATTCTTCAGAAAATGCATTTGTTTGTACAAGTTACATCGCACAGAATATACATAAAACAAATAAAAGCCATTATTGAACAACTGAAAGTCAAAACAATTGAAAAAATGTGGCAATTTATCTTAATATGTGACATTTTAACACTACCTACGTGCGTTTGCATTCATGGACACAATTTGTATCGAAGTGTTCTCGGAAACTATGCAGGCATGAATGGTGACCAATACACCGATCGAAAGACAAAACAATGCATTCTTTTTTGCGATATGTCATTTGAACGAACTCTCGCATATAACAAAAATATCGATAAGAAAATTACCTTGATTGACGATCAATCGAGCCAAAATACTACTGGCGTTTGCATTTGTGGTCACGTGACTTTTTTTGCTCATCCCCGGTGTCTTATGAATGTCTTCTTTGCTGGATCTCTCGTCTCCAGTTTGTCAATACGTTGCTCAATCCTCTGCAAGATCTTCTTGATCTCATCACCATCTTTTTAACGTCATTGAACTTCATAGCTCTACACTGTTCATCAACTTTAGCAGCAGACAACATACCCCTTACCTAAGACGCTCTGACGTTAACGTCCGTCCTACCCATCACATCTTCGTAGCGTTCAACCACCTCTACAGCATTCCTGATAGTACTGCAACCCTTATCCATGAGCCTGCACCTCATCTCCGGGGATACACTCCTGTAGAAATGTTGAAGCGCTAGCATTTCTTGGGCCTCTTGGTCCAAATTCGCATAAGACTTCTGTGATAATAATCGGACTTCATCTCCAAACGTCGCTATGGTCTCACTTTTACCTCGAACTCTATTCTGGAGTTTAGATATCCATCTACTCTGTTGTCTCTTAATACCGAATCGCTGTTCCAGTCTTGCTGTAAGTAACCTGTAAGACCGCTTTTCTTCCATTGGTAGAGAACTGTAGTGCACACTGGCTTGACCCTTCAAAGATGTCGCCAGATAAAGAAATGTTTCTTTTGCAGTCCATTGTGCTAACTCCACACAGTCCTCGAAATAAGCGATGTACTGCTCCCAGTCTTCTTCACCCGTGTATGGATCAGGCTTAATTCGAGGACCTTGTACCCTATGGCGACTAACATACTCGTGGTCACCTTGGTCTTCCCTCTGCTCATTGTTGTTCATGTTAAGCATGACCTCCGACTGTTCGGACTCTGAGTCATTATCATCGGCCATTTTGAAGATGAAAATTGAGCTTTCTTATTTATTTATTTTATTAAGTTAATCTGTTGTTATAAAATAATATTTGTTTGAAAATTCGGTTATAAATTTAATAAAAGAAATGTTTCCGCACCAATGAAACCTGTAGAAAACGGCTAAATGTGCGGCCGTACGTCGACCCGAAAATTCGCAAATTCGTTCAGTTAACTAGCGGTTCGTCACGCCCTGCGGATCCGCAATATTCGACGTTCTAGTGCGGCACTTATTTTGATTCTGTAGTTAACAAAAACTGCATAACACTTCCACGGCAAACATAAAAATCATAAACAAATTGACCATATAGTACCCATGTTAATTTCCCAAGTCCATTTTCAAGCTACGCAAGCCGACAGTCTTTAGAGAGCAGTATTTTAGAAGCGCGACTAGTCGCTTGACACGACATATTGAACATGATTTTTTTTTTCAACAGTTAACAAGTGTTGGTCGAAATCTTATTATTGATTGGTGTTTATGGACTGTAAGGAATACATATGCCTGAAAAAAAACTGGTTAAAACAAGACCAAAAAGCGTCAGAGACGTGGTACATCTGGTTCGAGCTGTGGCGAGACAAAGTAATTTGAAACTACAATGGCGGCTAAAAATGCAAACAACATGCCTTCTTCTGCTACAACTACTCCAGTATTCTCCGAGAGTAATCCTGTATTTTCTGTTAACAATCCTGCACCACCAAATCCATTCCAAGTACACAGAATTACTGAATATCCTTCTCCAAATCCAGCATTTATGAACTCGCAAACTTTCCCAAGTGATATGGCGTCGATGATTGATTTCATCCTAAATAAAGTTGTAAAACTAGACACCATCGAAACACAGCAAGCAGCAATCATTTCTCGATTAAACAGCATTGAGTCCCAAATAGCAGAAAACAAAAGGTTAATTGACACTGCGAATGTTAAAATCCAAGACATTGAAAAAAGCCAAACATTTGTTAGTGGCCAGTATGACACGATATTGAAATCGACCACTGTGAACAAGAATGACATACACAAACTACAGGGTGAGATACAAGTTTTAAATGAAAATAATAATAAAATGCATAACAAAAATGTGACACTGCAAGAGGATGTCATTGATCTCAAATGTCGTTCAATGAGGGACAACCTGGTATTTCTTGGCATCTCTGTGAGTACTGTCCCTTCTCAACCACCAAGTCCAAATCATGACGACATGGAAACCACTAGTCAGGGCCCTGGCACATATGCACAAGCTACAGCTTCTACAGGTGAAAAATGAGTGATCAAAGTACTTGATTTTTGCGAATCAGTCTTGAAAATTCCTGATGTGAAATCCAAAATCCGGATTGACAGAGCCCATTGAATGGGCGCACCATCGCTCGGTAAAATTCGACCAATCGTGGTGAAAGTGGCGGATACGAACTGAAAGTTGTCAATCTGAAAGGCACGCCGTTCAATGTTTTTGACCAGCTTCCACAGGAAGTCCAACTGCGCAGAAAAGCACTCATCCCGGAAATGGTAAAATTAAGAGCTGAGGGTAAGCGCGCAATTCTCGTCCGGGATAAATTGTTCGTTAACAACAAGCCATACACGCCTGGTGAAGCATAAATGTGCCTGGTTCGAATCAGTAAAGCTGATGAATGTACTGGTTGTGTAGCCAGGATGTGAATAGGTCCGCACTTGGCTGATTATGCATATCACTTTAAATGTTTAAGCTGCACTCTCACAGATTGACTGTTTTAACAAAAAAAAATTTATTTCTTGGTCTTGAAATGAATTATTTTTATGCGAATTTCTGAACACGTGGATCGCTGTTTCCTTATATTAATTCAGTCAAAAAAGACAACTGAAGATATTGGATCGCTGTTTTCTTATTTTAATACGGTAAAAAGATGATGTTTAATGCCAAAAATCTCATTATTAAAGTGTTAGTAATGCTTTTAACCATAAAAGCATTAGTTACGAATGTAAATATTAAAAAAACATGATCTTACCAATACTTTTTGTCAGCAGTCTTATTTCATCAGTTCCATACTGCTTTTCATTAGCTTTTCCCAGGCCTAGAAATAAGTTGTCAAAACCTTTAATTTGTGAGAGTGCAGCACACATTATTAGTAAAGCATTAGTAATGCTTTTTACCATAAAACCATTAGTTACGAATGTAAATATAAAAAAAACATGATCTTATCTTTTGTAAGCAGTCTTATATCATCAGTTTTCATACTGCTTTTCATTATCTTATTCCAAGCCCAAAAGTAAAAGAAGTGTTCAAAACCTTCAATCTGTGACTGAGAGTGCAGCACTCTCACAGAGACGTTTTGACAACTTCTTTTATTTTCTGTCTTGGAACGAGCCAATTTATGCGAACATATATGTAAACCATTCATATAAGATTGCTGACAATTAATTAGTCAGATTTTTTTTATATTTAAGTTCCAAATTTGATGTTTTATGCATTTATCTTAAACCATTAGTAACGCTTCAAGCATTAAAACATTAGTTTTTGACCTGAAATATGAAAGTCTGCAATCTAATATTTTGTCAGCAGTCTTATATCACTGGTTTGCAGATATTTACTAAAAAAATTGTTCATTCAAATACAAAAATAACAAAAGTTGTAAAAACGGTAAATCTGTGAGAGTGCAGCTTTTAAATGTGACAAAATGTTTTTATTTGGCTCAATTCACACCTAAAATTTTATAGTATAACAAACAAAGATATTTAATCATTTTCAATTTCTTATGCCCCCTTCAAAGAATTGAACCTTTGAACAGGAAGGTGCCAAAGCATGTCTGAGTGATAAGTCGACAATGCCTGCACCTGGCCCTCAAACTCAACATGGAGGCTAAGCCTGACCATTAGATGACCCCAATTGATTTAAGGGGTCATTGGGTCAAAATTCAAGGTCACAGTGACCTTGAATGCTAAAAGGTTGTACTAATAATGACTGGGCAAAGCCTGCATCCATGGCCCTTCAACAACTTGACTTTGAGAATGATGAGCCCTATTGATTTGTCACAGAGACATTGAACGCAAGAAGCTTGCCTGTGTGACAATGCGACAAAGCCTGCACCCATGGCCTTCAAACTTGAAACTTAGGTTGGGGATGACCAGCAGATGACCCCTTTGGATTTGGAGGTCAAGGTCACAACTCTAATATTGGTCATTAAAACTATGTCATTTACTTATTCCCTGTTGCTAAGAGGATACATGTTTATAAGCAAATATCAGTCATCATCTGAATATGATTGAAAACTGTACCAACTACCCTCATACTTTGAATGGTCATAATCTTAAAACTGCCTCAAAGGCATCTTTTGTCAATGAAAAACCAGCTGTTTTTTCGGTCCATGCATATTTCATTCATTTGTCCAGATATTCTTGACAACATGGTGCTAATTAATGCTGCAGGTTTGAAGTTAAGGACATTAGGGTTTTTTTCAGCACCATGCGGATTTATTTCCACTTTAATAATAAAAACAAACTAGAAATATTTTTTGAAGGTATTAGTTTTTTAGCTCACCTTAGCCGTAGGCTGAGGGTGAGCTATTAGGATTGATGATTGTCCGTCGTTTGTCGTCCGTCCATACATACGTTTGTTAACACTCTAGGGGTCACATTTTTGTCTCAATTGTCACGAAACTTGGTCAGGATGTTTGTCCCAGTAACATTTTCAGCCCAAATATCCTGGAAATTTGTCAGATAGGTTTTTTCGATGATTTCTAGCTCAAGTTCGGATATGGGTCATCTGGGGTCAAAATCTAGGTCACAGAGCCCAAATATGGACAAACCTTGTTAACACTCTAGAGGTAACATTTTCAGCCCAAATATCCTGGAAATTTGTCAGATAGGTTTTTTCGATGATTTCTAGCTCAAGTTCGGATATGGGTCATCTGTGGTCAAAATCTAGGTCACAGAGCCTAAATATGGAAAAACCTTGTTAACACTCTAGAGGTAACATTTTCAGCCCAAACATCCTGGAAATTTGTCAGAAAGGTTGATTCGTTGATTTCTAGCTCAAGTTCAAATATGGGTCATCTGGAGTCGAAAACTAGGTCACAGAGCCCAAATATAGAAAACCCTGTTAACACAGTAGAGGTAACATTTTCAGCCAAATATCCTGGAAATTTGTTGGAAAGGCTGTTTTGATGATTTCAAGCTCAAGTTCGAATATGGGTCATCTGAGGCCAAAAACTAGGTCACAAAGCCCAAATATAGAAAAACATTTTTAACACTCTAGAGGTAACCTTTCAGCCCAAATATCCTGGAATTTTGTCAGAATGGTTGTTTTGATAATTTTTAAGTCAATTTCGAATATGGGTCATCTGTTTTTTATTGTTATTTATTGTTTTAAAATCATTGAATGTACCAACTTCAAACTTCATCAACTTATTCACAGTAAATTGTGATTATTTGTGCAAGTTATATAAAATCCAACCAAAATATTGTAAGAGTTATTGCCCTTTGTATCGTTTTAAATAAATACATATTTGTCATGTGTTTAGAAAACTGGACATATAATAGTTTCACCTATGTTGTATGGAAGGGCAGACAGGCACCATCCAGTAAGTAGTCCGATCAATTACTTGTTAACCCTTTGTCCAATCATGACCAAATTTGGTCTGAATGTGTATGAACCTGTTTGATAATTAGCAAAATTGCTGTAGTTACCCAAGAATTATTGCGCTCTAATCATAGAAATTATCTAAAATTGCTCGAGTCCTATCAACAATTTTTTAAGCATTTGTCCAATCATCACTAATTTGGTGAGAATGTGAATGGGCCAAATCCCTGTTATTGCCCTTTAATTATCAACAATTCTATAGCACAAAGTTTTCCTGAGGTGAGCGATATAGGGCCATCTTGGCCCTCTCTATTTTCTTGGTACGATGCCACAGCACCATGCAGTGTTGTTTTCACTTTTATATCAAAGAAAGTAACTAGCGCGCAAATTTTGTAGATATGGAATCTGTTGATAGAAGTTCTGGGAGGCATTTTTAGGCTTGAAAGAGCATCATTTTAAAGTTATTAATCTATTATGTCCCTTGAATCATGGATATAGTTTGTATTGTATTTGCATTTTAAGGACATTAGCTTCAACAGACCCTAGTGAATTGAAAACATGTAATTTCTTACTGAAACTGTTATAAGCGACGTCAAATAGCATATATTAAGCATTTCTAACATAATGAATATGCATTTAACTGATTTAAAGCGGTTCAAACTTGTTTGTTAATGCCTCTAGAAACATAGCTTGAAAACTGAGAGGAGCTTACACACCTGGCCTCCCGGTGGGCGTATTTAAATTGCAGTAAAAGTTATTCAAACTTACTTACCCGGTCAAAATAGCCTTCGAGCACCAAAATACTGAAACAGTCCGCAATTTTGTTCCGCACTTAACATGCCCCTCACTATATATCAAATGACACATTGTCAACTGCTACAATAACAGTCATAAACTTATTTTTCTCAATGATTCCGTTGGCATTAAACACAACATTTACCTCGCCGTTTTGAGTGTCAAAAACAGCATTTTCTCAGTAGGTTGCTTATAAATTATATTGAACACATTCAAGGAATGCATGGACTCAAATTTGCATGTTAATTTACTATTGCATTTTCCCTCATAATTGCCCTGTAAATTGTATTGTTAAATGCCTTTCACCGTAATAAAGATTGCCATTTTTCAATTAAAGAGGAAATTATGTTCCATAATGATGCAACGTCCCGGACATAACGTTGACAATATGGAAATCGATTGTTTGTTTGAATGATGTTCTTTATTTTAACTAAAGTCATACATGAAATATATTTCAATCTCCAAAGGCCATAATTTGTTGGTGCATTTTGGACTGACAATATGGAAGTTGGTGTCAACATTAAATATACAACGTTGTATGAAGAAACTACTATTTATGTACTCTACCCCCGAACTGGCGCTAAGACACCAGGGGCTGTATTGAATGACCGGCCATTTGAGAGAAGAAGCGTTTGAAATGTACTGTAAAAGTTATTGGCTAACAGACTGTAAATATTTGCTGAATAATGTCTAGGAATAAGGATAATAATCATTTAGAGAATACGATCCCAGTCTATGGCATTATTAAGCTTTTAAATCATACTTGGTTTGAACACGCGATCAAATGTTTTATACAGACAAGCACGAACCACCACAACACGGATCATTCACAACTTAAAACAAGAAGGTTGATTAAAATAAATTGGTTATTAGAGCATCACGGGATTCAAATACACCGTTGTATTGGTGCCTTAAATAGACAGAGAAAATTGAACCTACTGGACTATATGTGGTAGTACTCAAATATCGACTGTTTTACATTAATTACTTTTCACGTCATCATTTGATAATTTCTTGCTAGCTTTGCACTATATATAGATACCTTTCCAATGATGCATTGCTAATGTGTGTGCAGAGCGTGTTAAACATTCATTTCTAGGAAAGGCGCAGTTTGCGTTATTTTGGGCATCATGATTAGTCGATCATGGCATCGTTTCAGGCAACACGGTATATATATATATATATATATATATATATATATATATATATATATATATATATATATATATTGAAATCCGGACCATTACTGCTTGGTGACTTATTTCTACGAGCATGATGATAAAAAATGGGTGAATGAAGAAAATACCATTTTCATTAAAGTGATATAAACTACAAATAGATTAACTGTAAATGCAATTGTTTGCAACAGCTTACTTGAGTTTAGTTGAGAAAATAAAATAATCTCGAAATTATACAACAAACATCCAGGTAGCGCGTGTTCTTCGAACTAGACAGTTCGGCACGAATTGTTCTTAAGGTTAACAGATCGCTACAATGCCAAACGGGGTCGAAGAAGTACAATCTTTCTAAAATGCCAATGTTTCAATCAGTGTTTTGATCAATATGTTAATATAGAAGCAGTCTTTTGTGTTTGATAGCTGAGCAATTTTGACAAAGAACGCTTTAACTATAATTCAATTTGAACAACATTCAAATGCAGAAGTTCTACAAAAACAGTGTAACGTATTTACGATTATTCTTTAAAAAACAACCTCGACGGTGACACCTTTTTGAAATGCATTCCGGGCGGTCTTCCTCTATTTTCCTTGGTTTTGATTCCAAAGATTGACTGGGAGGTTAGATCTAGAATAGTTAAAATATATTTAGAACTGATTGTTTTGTAAAACTTTCTCCACATGGGACGTTATTTACAAACCGAAATTGTAATTGGTATAAATTCAAAGTTAAAAGGTTATGGTGCTTGCCTTCGGAACAATAATTAGTGACAGAAACTGTCTCTGATTAACAGAATCTGTTCATTGACGATACAGATGCATGTAAGTGCAACAATATCCCGCTACTTTCAAGAATCACGAAGTTATAATCAACCTGAATCCAGAAAATAAACACAACCTTAGTAAATAAAAAGCAACTCCGTTTGTGCTGACGAGACGTGTTTATTTTGGCAACAAAAGATGCAAGGGGGGTTACACAACACAACGAGAATCCCATTAAACTATTTATTTCTGTGCATTTATATAATGCCTTTCCATTTTACATATTTCAATTAAAATATCCTCCGTTGAAAACATGTTCATAAGTATATAGAGATCACACAGAAAGCTGAGCATGTCACAATCGGAGGAAATGGAAAACGAAGATTTATTTGGAAGTGCCCACCCTGACCTGTCAAATATGGCGGACATTACAGGTACGCACTCAAATATGACAAGTGCAGATTCAAGTCAGTGGACAAAAGTAACATCAAAGCCACGTAATCGTAAAGCTGTGGGTAGTGTGGAACTTCTGACATTTGAGACCCTGAGTATGGATGAAAAAATAAACGTTATGTTCGGCAAATTGCAAGGTATTGAGCAACTGCAATCATCAATAACCACCTAAAAACAGTGATCAAGAGCACGATAACTCGTGATGGATCACATGACGATCAATTGCGATATCTTAGGGGTTCACTTATGCATGCTACCAAAACGTTATCTGGTCAAGCACATAAAGCAATTTTAAAATTAAGAAAATATTTGAACAATTTTACTAATATAACACCTGAACATAAACTGGAACTTTTTAACAAACTTATTTGACCTATCGTATTATATGGTTCAGAAGTTTTGGGGATTTTCAAAACGATAGCCCATTGAAAGGATTCACACCCAATTCATAAAAATGGACTTTCGGTTAAAACAACAACACAAAATGACTTTGTATATGCAGAGACGGGTAGATTAGATTTACTGTCGCAATGCATTATAAATATTAAGCAAATAATACGAGACGTTTATGTTCAAAATTTAAACAGCAGATTGTCAGACTCATCAAGAGCTTTATTTTAAAGAAACATTTCTGATTTTGAACCCTATCATAAGTTTGTTAATGTACAGAAATATTGAATTGCTTTAAGCCAGTTAAGATTATCGTCGCATCGGTTAAATATAGAAGTTGGTAGGTGGAATAATACAATTTTGGAACGAAGACTTTGCCCACATTGTAATGTCTTAGAAGACGAGTTTCATTTCTTGGTTGAATGTAGCCTGTATACAAATATTACATCTAAATATATTCCTAGATGTTATCGTACTCGTCCAAATATGTATAAAACCTTAAAATTGCTGAATACAGATCATACTGATTTGTTTAAGAATCTTTCTATTTTCGTGTATTAAGCATTTGCTCAAAGAAAGATATTCATTACTTACTTGATACATGATTTTTATATGTTTTAGTACCAGCCGTTAAATAGTTGAAGAGGATTTGTACGTTATAATTCTTTTGATTAAAATTTGCTACTAGTTTTGTTACTGTAAACTATCTCAACTAGTTAAAAAACACATATAAACCGCCAAGCAAGTGTTAAATAATGGAAATGATCATGGACTATCATAGTCTACTCCATTGATGTATATGTTTGATGTTATGAATGGAAATAAACTTATGTTCTGTTCCATATAGATCACCGAAAGCAGACCATGCCACAATTCTTCTTCTTCTGAAAATATAGCAGATTAACATAACGTAGTTCAAAGCTAAGATCGAATATAACTATTTGGAAACTGGCCGTCCAGCAAAAAAAAAACTCGCTCATCTTGTTTAGAAATTGGAAGGAAACCTGTCTTTGTAACATGCGCGAAATACATTTTAGTTTTTGTCAGATTTACATAACGAGTACATCTCAACATTCTCCTTTTAGCATATACAAAATTATATAGAAGAACAAATCAACAAAAGATTGTACTTAGATTGGTTTATGTCACAATAAACAACCAAAACTTGATGCTACCCAGAGAACCGTCTCGGTAGATATGACCACTGCTCAACAAATCCCCCTTACCTACGTCACTTTTCCATGCCAAACAGCGCCCCGTACCATTTCATGCCATTTTAACCAAACAAGTTTTGGTCGGGCTATTTTGAGATAATTGTTTTTCTTTATACAGTGTAACACGGAGAACTTTATATATCTCAACACACCATTACCAAAACAAGAGGCCCAAAAGGGCCTATGCTCTACTGGCATGGCTTTTGGGGTCATATCAATCCAGACCATGTATGTATGGGTAAAACGCAACAGACATATAGTTTATGTTGTGTGTTTGGGTTACCTGAAAACGTAGCACGTTCAACATCTGAGCCCAGAAAGTATTGTAAGCAGATTAGTTGCATGAACTATTTGATATGTGCCAAGTAAAAGTCATCTGACAAAAAAAAATGCTTTCAAAACTGTACTCATAGTAAAAATTTCTGTAGTTTTAAAAGTTAAAAAAAGTTGGTCAAAAGGTCAAAGTCAAGGGCATCATAGGACAACATTGATCAATTTGAACAAACATTCACAATCAATTGTGCTGAGATGGATGCACGAACACACAAAAAGATTTTCAAACCTTTCCAGATTTATGTTTACCTAACCTGTGAACCCTGGGTGTGGCCAGTAATGACACCAGGTGCATAACTTAAACATTCACAACCAATTTTGTTAAGATGAATGCGCAAACTACAGAACTTAAAGCTAGAAAATGGCCTTTGGGCTTTCAACAAGAACAAGGCAGAGTAATTCACTAAATCAACTGCAGAAACAAAAAGCAAATTGTCTCTCAAAATCCTAGACTTGCAAATTGTCTCCCTTTACTCTAGACTTGAATTTACATGTACATGTAAACTTGGCTAAAAATAGAATTCGCTCATGCAGACCTGGCTAAAAATAGAAAGCATTTCTTTAAAACTTTCATTGCCCATAATCTAGGCATTCATGGGCGGCTCTGGCTGGTTTTTAAAGGAACCGAGCTCTCATGGATATCTAGATACTGTACAAGTTTCATCAGGATACAATCAAAACTGAAGACTGTATCGTGTTCACAACCAATTGTTTACACAATAGCATGTTTTTATACAATCAAGGGCCATAATCTAGGCATTCATGGGCGAATCTGGCTGGTTTTCGAAAGGAACCGAGCTCTAATGGATATCTAGATACTGTACAAGTTTCATCAGGATACAATCAAAACTGAAGACTGTATCGTGTTCACAACCAATTGTTTACACAATAGCATGTTTTTATACAATCATGGGCCATAATCTAGGCATTCATGGGCGAATCTGGCTGGTTTTCGAAAGGAACCAAGCTCTAATGGATATCTAGATACTGTACAAGTTTCATCGAGATACAATCAAAACTGAAGACTGTATTGTGTTCACAAGCAATTGTTTACAGATGCACGGACGCACGAACGCACGGATGCACATACTACGTACACATTACCATCGCATAAGCTCTTCTGGCCTTTGGCCAGTAGATCTAAAAACAGGCATTTTTTGAGCTGATAAGACGGGTATATAGAATATAGCGTATAATTAGGTTAATTCATTTTTCTTACTTTTGCAAGTTATTAATTTAAAAGTTAACATACATAATTATAAGTTTAATGATATGGTCATTCTTAACCTTTTCTCTAAATTGTCCTTGTCTTTAGTCTGATCGTCTGATCTACAATGCCTCTTAAAACAACGATCAGAAATATCATCTGCATTTGCTGCAGAAGGAGTCTCAATAAAAATTTGTGTTCCCTACTATAAATATCGTGTCACGATATCCAATTTTGAAACAAAACACTCCTTTGCCCCAGTGCAAACTCACTCGCTCACTCACTCACTCATCATTAAGCTTATTTCATTGCTAGAGCAGGGCCCAATTTCTCGAAACTTCTTAAGTCCCTTATAACAGGATTAAGCTAAGCTCATTTTTTTTTTCAATAACTTGCATATCATTTACTTCTTTGAGAGTTTTTTATACTTAAGATAGGAATTATCGTTATGGTAATCACAATAAACCATTTTTCATTTATGTATTTTGGCTAATTGAAATAAGCTACTTAAGCCTGTTAAGCATAAGAAGTTTCGAGATATTGGGGCCAGTACAGAAGTACTAGCATTGAATTAATTATGTACTGTTGATCGGAGTTTTCTCCCTTGTAGTACCTTAATTTTAGAATTATTATGCAATTTTATTCCAATGAGATCAAACCTAGAACTGCCAGGAGTTTTCCAGTTTATAGGATATTTCCCTTTCATATCCGTGATTTACACGTGTATTCTGTTAATACGTTGTATACGCAAACTATTTCACACTCTTATTTTTAACTAAACATGGACTTATTTTGTAAATCAAACATTTTTCCAGGTATGTTCCATGAATTAATTTTCATTGAAATCTGGTTCATTCAAGTATGATTTTCAACTCCACATGCACATAATATTTGTGTGGCCCATTACAAAAGTCTTGAGCTAGCGCTCAAACCTAAAAACTGTAGCTTTTAATTTCAAACCAGGTCTTCACAAAAAATCGTCAGACTTTTAAGAAAGCCCAGCTTATTCATTGCAACCTTGTAACATCACGTATGCCATGTACCGTTGTAACACCACTTATTCCATGTAGCTTTTTATCACCACTTATTCCATGTAGCGTTGTATCATCACTTATTCCATGTAGCGTCGTATCATCACTTATTCCATGTAGCGTTGTATCATCACATATTCCATGTAGCGTTGTATCACCACTTCTTCCATGTAGCGTTGTATCATCACTTATTCCATGTAGCGTCGTATCACCACTTATTCCATGTAGCGTTGTATCATCACTTATTCCATGTAGCGTTGTATCATCACTTATTCCATGTAATGTTTTATCACCACTTATTCCATGTAGCGTTGTATCATCACTTATTCCATGTAGCGTCGTATCATCACTTATTACATGTAGCATTGTAACGCCACATATTCCCTGTAGCATTATATCATAATCTAGTCCATGTAGCGTTGTATCGCCACTTATTCAATGTAGCGTTTTATCACCACTTATTCAATGTAGCGTTGCATCATCACTTATTCATTGCAGGGTTATGTTACCACTTATTCAATGTAGCGTTTTATCACCACTAATTCAATGTAGCGTTGCATCATCACTAATTCATTGTAGGGTTATATTACCACTTATTCAAAATAGAGTTTTATCACCACTTATTCAATGTAGCGTTGCATCATCACTTATTCATTGTAGGGATATATTACCACTTATTCAATGTAGCGTTTTATCACCACTTATTCAATGTAGTGTTGCATCATCACTTATTCAATGCTTCGTTGCATCATCACTTATTCATTGTAGGGTTATATTACCACTTATTCAATGTAGCGTTTTATCACCACTTATTCAATGTAGTGTTGCATCATCACTTATTCAATGTAGCGTTTAATCATCATTTATTCAATGTAGCGTTTCATCACCACTTATTCAATGTAGCGTTTTATCACCACTTATTCATTGTAGGGTTATATTATCACTTATTCATTGTAGGGTTATATTACCACTTATTCAACGTAGCGTTTTATCACCACTTATTCATTGTAGGGTTATATTACCACTTATTCATTGTAGGGTTATGTTACCACTTATTAATTGTAGGGTTTCATCATCACCAATTAATTGTAGGTTTATATTACCACTTATTTAACGTAGCGTTTTATCGCCACTTATTCAATGTAGCATTTTATCACCACTTATTGAATGTAGCGTTTCATCACCACTTATTCAATGTAGCGTTTTATCACCACTTATTCAATGTAGCGTTGCATCATCATTATTCAATGTAGCGTTGTATCACCACTTATTCAATGTAGCGTTGCATCATCACTTATTCAATGTAGCGTTGTATCACCACTTATTGAATGTAGGGTTTCATCACCACTTATTCATTGTAGCGTTATATCACCACTTATTTCATGTAGCGTTGCATCACTACTTATTCAATGTAGCGTTTCTTCACCACTTATTCAATGTAGCGTTTCATCACCACTTATTCAATGTAGGGTTATATTACCACTTATTCAATGTAGTGTTGTATCACCACTTATTCAATGTAGCGTTTTATTACCACTTATTCAATGTAGCATTGCATCATCACTTATTCATTGTAGGGTTATATTACCACTTATTCAATGTAGTGTTGTATCACCACTTATTCAATGTAGCGTTTTATTACCACTTATTGAATGTAGCATTGCATCACCACTTGTTCCATGTAGCGTTGCATCATCACTTTTTCTATGTAGCGTTGTATCATCACTTATTCAATGTAGCGTTTCATCACCACTTATTCAATGTAGCGTTGCATCATCACTTATTCCATGTAGCTTTGCATGATCACTTATTCCATTTAGCGTTGCATCATCACTTATACCATGTTGCGTTGAATCATCATTTATTTCATGTAGCGTTGTATCATCACTTATTCAATGTAGCGTTGCATCATCACTTATTCCATGTAGCGTTGTATCATCATTTATTCCATGTAGCGTTGTCACAAAACTTATTCCTTGTAGGATTGCAATACCACTTATTCATTGAAGCGTTGTAACCCCACTTATTCCATGTAGCACTGTAACACAACGTATTCCTTGTAGCGTAGAAACACCACGTATTCCATGTAACGTTGTATCACCACTTTTCCTTGCAGCGTTGTGACCCCCACTTATTAGTTGCAGTGTTGTAATTCTACTTATTCCATGAAGTGTTCTAACACCATATATTCATTGTTGTGTTATAACGTCACATATTCAATGTAACGTTGAATCACCACTTTTTCCAAGTGGCGTTGTAATGCAACTTATTCCTTGTAGCACTGTATCACCACTATTTACATGAAGCATTGTAATACCACTTAAAACAATGCAGCATTATAAAACAATTTATTCCATGTAGCGTCGTATCATCACTTATTACATGTGGCATTGTAACGCCACATATTCCTTGTAGCGCTATATCATAATCTAGTCCATGTAGCGTTGTATCGCCACTTATTCCATGAAGCGTTGTAACATCACTTATTCAATGTAGCGTTGTAACATCACATCTTACATGTAGCGTTGTACCATCACTTATTCCATGTAGCGTTGGAACGCCACGTATTCCATGTAGCGTTGTATCGCCACGTATTCCATGTAGCGTTGTATCCACGTATTCCATGTAGCGTTGTAACATCACGTATTCCATGTAGCGTTGTATCGCCACTTATTCCATGTAGCGTTGTAACTTCACGTATTCCATGTAGCGTTGTATCGCCACGTATTCCATGTAGCGTTGTATCGCCACTTATTCCATGTAGCGTTGTAACATCACGTTTTTCATGTAGCGTTGTATCGCCACGTATAACATGTAGCGTTGTAACATCACGTATATCATGTAGCGTTGTAACATCACGTATTCCATGTAGCGTTGTATCATCACGTATTCCATGTAGCGTTGGAACGCCACGTATTCCATGTAGCGTTGTATCGCCACGTATTCCATGTAACGTTGTATCGCCACGTATTCCATGTAGCGATGTAACATCACATATTCCATGTAGCGTTGTAACATCACATATTCCATGTAGCGTTGTAACATCACATATTCCATGTAGCGTTGTATCGCCACGTATTCCATGTAGCGTTGTATCGCCAAGTATTCCATGTAGCGTTGTGACATCACATATTCCATGTAGCGTTGTAACATCACATATTCCATGTAGCGTTGTATCGCCACTTATTTAATGTAGCGTTGTATCGCCACGTTTTCCATGTAGCGTTGAATCGCCACTTATTCCATGTAGCGTTGTAACATCACTTTTCGCCACTTCTTCTAT
The DNA here is from genome assembly GCF_026914265.1 of Mya arenaria. Classification (NCBI taxonomy): domain Eukaryota; kingdom Metazoa; phylum Mollusca; class Bivalvia; order Myida; family Myidae; genus Mya; species Mya arenaria. The sequence goes on along the minus strand of NC_069133.1, from coordinate 30,241,903 downwards.
GTAGCGTTGTATCGCCACTTATTCCATGTAGCGTTGTATCTTAACGTATTCCATGTAGCGTTGTATCATCACATATTCCATGTAGCGTTGTATCGCCACGAATTCCATGCAGCGTTGAATCACCACATATTCCATGTAGCGTTGTATCGCCACGTATTCCATGTAGCGTTGTATCATCACTTATTCCATGTAGCGTTGTATCGCCACGTATTCCATGAAGCGTTGTATCATCCCGTATTCCATGTAGCGTTGTATCATCACTTATTCCATGTAGCGTTGTATCATCACGTATTCCATGTAGCGTTGTATCACCACGTATTCTATGTAGCGTTGTATCATCACGTATTCAATGTAGCGTTGTATCGCCACTTATTCCATGTAGCGTTGTATCGCCACGTGTTCCATGTAGCGTTGTATCGCCACTTATTCCATGTAGCGTTGTATCGCCACGTATTCCATGTAGCGTTGTATGTAGCGTTGTAATGCCATGATTCCATGTAGGGTTGTATCGCCACGTATTCCATGTAGCGTTGTATCGCCACGTATTCCATGTATTGTTGTATCGCCACGAATTCAATGCAGCGTTATGTCGCCACGTATTCCATGCAGCGTTGTATCGCCACGTAATCCATGTAGTGTTGTATCGCCACGTATTCAATGTAGCGTTGCAACGCCACGCATTCAAATTAGCGTTGTATGTAGCGTTATATCGCCACGTATTCCATGTAGCGTTGTATCGCCACGTATTCCATGTAGCGTTGTATCGCCAAGTATTCCATGTAGCGTTATATCCCCACGTATTCCATGTAGCGTTGTATCGCCACTTATCCTTGTTTCTGATACCACTCTTATCACATTAGAAACATGTATGTGTTTCTAGTGGGAAGTGATAAATACAGCTTGATATACAGAGAATAAAAATATCATACATGTAGTTTTAACTCAATAACATGTATATTTGAAAACAACTACCTGTCATTTAAATAATTCTATATATAAAACAAAACAGTAAAACAACTTCTGGATGTTATTTGTTATTCAGACAAACAACGTATATATGAACACTAAAACAGAATATATATTTCTAGAAAGATATAAAGTTTAAAATGAATGATGTAGCTGAACTGAAAGCAACTTGTAAGAAATATATGTAGTAAATAATAAAAAATAATTAGAAGCTATAATGATACCCGTATGGTTTTACATTGTTACAGCCCATGTTCTATTATGTCATTGTGGTAATGAACATATTAGTTACATGGTCAAGTATTTTATAATTTCTCTTAGTAAATGATAGAGACTGAAAGGTTAAGCCATATTTTATTGGTATGGTATATGTACAAGCTGTTGAGAATTTTAGTAATCGAGTCGCACAAGCAAGTATATCAAATTCTTTAACAATGACCCTTCAAAACAGTTCGGCAGATTTTAATATATTTATGTCAGTTTTCTCTTGTCTTTGATTTAGGAGTTGAAGTAAGTAGTCTCCCTCTTATAAGAAGAAGCAACCCTATCATGTTCTACCCTAACCATGTAGACGTATGTGAACCACTTTGCTGATACCGGCAAACCAGTCGTCGCAATCGATGAATCAACTGAGATAATCTACTTGATTATCATCATTTCTCGAAATCCATTCCGACATTGAACAGCGAACATTGAATGAATACCATTCGGTCGTAAACATTGAAACCAAATCTTTAGATTTTCTTCAAAAATGTCTTATCAGGTCAGTGTCGTGTTTGTTATTAAACTAGGAGGGAGCTCCAGTAACTAGTAGATACCATCCTCTGGGAGGTCCTGTTACTAGCAGATACCATCCTTTGGGAACTCATGTAACTAGCATATACCAACCTCTGAACTAGCAGATACCATCCTCTGGGAGCTCCTGTAACAAGCAGATACCATCCTCTGGGAGCTCGTGTAACTAGCAGATACCATCCTCTTGAACCTCATGTAACTAGCAGATACCATCCTCTGGGAGCTCCTGAAACTAGCAGATACCATCCTCTGGGAGCTCCTGTAACTAGCAGATACCATCCTCTGGGAACTCATGTAACTACCACATACCATCCTCTGGGAACTCATGTAACTAGCAGATATCATCCTCTGGGAACTCATGTAACTAGAAGATACCATCTTCTGGGAGCTACTGTAACTAGCAGATATCATCCTCTGGGAGCTCATGTAACTAGCAGATACCATCCTCTGGGAGCTCCTGTGACTAGCAGATACCATCCTCTGAACTAGCAGATACCATCCACTGGGAGCTCCTGTAACTAGCAGATACCATCCTCTTGGAGCTCATGTAACTAGCAGATACCACCCCCTGGTAGCTCCTGTAACTAACAGATACCATCCTCTGAACTGGCAGATACAAACCTCTGGGAGCTCATGTAACTAGCAGATACCATCCTCTGGGAGCTCATGAAACTAGCAGATACCATACTCTGAACTTGCAGATACAATCCTCTGAGAGCTCCTGTATTTAGCAGATACCATCACGTGGGTGCTCCTGTAACTAGCAGATACCATCCTCTGAACTAGCAGATAACGTCCTATGAGAGATCCTCTTGAAGCTCCTGTAACTAGCAGATACCATCCTCTGGGAACTCCTGCAACTAGTAGATACCATCCCCTTGGAGTTCCTGTAACTAGCAGATACCATCCACTTGGAGCTCCTGTAACTAGCAGATACCATCCTCTTGGAGCTCCTGTAACTAGCAGATACCATTCTCTGTGAGGTCTTGTAACTAGCAGACACCATCCTCTGTGAGCGTATTAGCTAGCAGATACCATCCTCTTGGAGCTCCTGTAACTAGCAGATACCATCCTCTGGGATCTCCTGTAACTAGCAGATACCATCCTCTTGGAGCTCCTGTAACTAACAGATACCATCCTCTTGGAGCTCCTGTAACTAGAAGTTACCATCCTCTTGGAGCTCCTGTAACTAACAGATACCATCCTCTGGGATCTCCTGTAACTAGCAGATACCATCCTCTTGGAGCTCCTGTTACTAGCAGATACCATCTACTGGGATCTCCTGTAACTAGCAGATACCATCCTCTTGGAGCTCCTGTAACTAACAGATCTCAATCTCTATGAGATCTTGTAACTAGCAGATACCATAATCTTGGAGCTACTGTAACTAAAGTAGATACCACCCTTGGGAGCTCCTGAAACTAGCAGATCTAAATCTATATGAGATCCTGTAACTAGCAGATACCATCCTCTTGGAGCTCCTGTTACTAACACTCCTGTAACTAGCAGATACTATCACTATCCTCTAGGAATTCCTGTAACTAGCAGATACCATCCTCTGAACTAGCAGATACCATTCTCTGGGAGATCCTCTTGGAGCTCCTGTAACTTGTAGATACCATCCTCTGGGAACTCCTGTAAGCAGCAGATACCATCCACTGCGATCTCCTGTAACTAGCAGATACCATCCTCTTGGAGCTCCTGTAACTAACAGATCTAAATCTCTATGAGATCCTGTAACTAGCAGATACCATAATCTTGGAGCTACTGTAACTATAGAAGTTACCACCCTTGGGAGCTCCTGAAACTAGCAGATCTCAATCTATATGAGATCCTGTAACATGCAGATACCATCCTCTTGGAGCTCCTGTTACTAGCACTCCTGTAACTAGCAGATACCATCCTCTAGGAGCTCCTGTAACTAGCAGATACCATCCTCTGAACTAGCAGATACCATTCTCTGGGAGATCCTCTTGGAGCTCCTGTAACTAGTATATACCATCCTCTGGGAACTCCTGTAACCAGCAGATACCAACTTCTTGAAGCTCATGGAAATAGCAGATATCATCCTCTGTGAGCTCCTGTAACTAGCAGATACCATCCTCTGGGAACTCATGTAACTAGCAGATACCATCCTCTGGGAGATCATGTAACTAGCAGATACCATCCTCTGGGAGTTCCTCTGACTAGCAGATACCATCCTTTGAACTAGCAGATACCATCCTCTGGGAGCTCCTGTAACTAGCAGATACCATCCTCTTGGAACTCATGTAACTAGCAGATATCGTCCTCTGGGAGCTCCTGTAACTAACAGATACCATACTCTGAACTAGCAGATACAATCCTCTGAGAGCTCCTGTATTTAGCAGATACCATCACGTGGGTGCTCCTGAAACTAGCAGATACCATCCTCTGAACTAGCAGATAACATCCTCTAGGAGATCCTCTTGGAGCTCCTGTAACTAGCAGATACCATCCTCTTAGAGCTCCTGTAACTAGCAGATACCATCCTCTTGGAGTTTCTGTAAATAGCAGATACCATCCTCTGGAAGCTCGTGTAACTAGCAGATACCATCTTCTGGGAATTTCTGTTACAAGCAGATACCATCCTCTGGGAGCCCATGTAACTAGTAGATACCATCCTCTGAACTAGCAGATACCATCCTCTTGGAGCTCCTGTAACTAGCAGATACCATCCTCTGGGAGCTCCTGTAACTAGTAGATACCATTCTCTGTGAGGTCTTGTAACTAGCAGACACCATCCTCTGTGAGCGTATTAGCTAGCAGATACCATCCTCTTGGAGCTCCTGTAACTAGCAGATACCATCCTCAGAGATCTCCTGTAACTAGCAGATACCATCCTCTTGGAGCTCCTGTAACTAACAGATCTCAATCTCGATCTTGGAGCTACTGTAACTATAGTAGATACCACCCTTGGGAGCTCCTGTAACTAGCAGATCTCAATCTATATGAGATCCTGTAACTAGCAGATACCATCCTCTTGGAGGTCCTGTTACTAGCACTCCTGTAACTAGCAGATACCATCCTCTAGGAGCTCCTGTAAATAGCGGATACCATCATCTGAACTAGCAGATACCATTCTCTGGGAGATCCTCCTGGAGCTCATATAACTAGCAGATCCCATTCACTGGGAGATCCTCTTGGAGCTCATGTAATTAACAGATACCATCCTCTGGGAGCTCATGTAACTAGCAGATAACATCCTCTGTGATTTCCTGTAACTAGTTTATACCATCCTCTGGGAACTCATGTAACTAGCAGATATCATCCTCTGGGAGATCATGTAACTAGCAGATACCATCCTCTGAGAGTTCCTGTGACTAGCAGATACCATCCTCTGAACTAGCAGATACCATTCTCTGGGAGCTCCTGTAACTAGCAGATACCATCCTCTTGGAACTCATGTAACTAGCAGATACCATCCTCTGGGAGCTCCTGTAACTAACAGATAACATCCTTTGAAATGGCAGATACAAGCCTTTGGGAGCTCATGTAACTAGTAGATACCATCCTCTGGGAGCTCATGTAACTAGCAGATACCATACTCTGAACTAGCAGGTACCATCCTCTGAGAGCTCCTGTATTAAGCAGATACCATCACGTGGGAGCTCCTGTAACTAGCAGATACCATCCTCTAAACTAGCAGATAACATCCTCTGGGAGATCCTCTTGGAGCTCCTGTAACTAGCAGATACCATCCTTTGGGAGCTCCTGCAACTAGTAGATACCATCCTCTTGGAGCTCCTGTAACTAGCAGATACCATCCTCTTGGAGCTCCTGTAACTAGCAGATACCATCCTCTTGGAGCTCCTCTAACTAGCAGATACCATCCTCTGGGAGTTCCTGTAACTAGCAGATACCATCCTCTTGGAGCTCCTGTAACTAGCAGACACCATACTCTGGGATCTCCTGTAACTAGCAGATACCATCCTCTTGGAGCTCCTGTAACTAACAGATCTCAATCTCTATGAGATCCTGTAACTAGCAGATACCATCCTCTTGGAGCTCCTGTTACTAGCGCTCCTGTAACTAGCAGATACCATCCTCTAGGGGCTCTTGTAACTAGCAGATACCATCCTCTGAACTAGCAGATACCATTCTCTGGGAGATCCTCTTGGAGCTCCTGTAACTTGCTGATACCATCCTCTGGGAACTCCTGTAACTAGCAGATACCAACCTCTTGAAGCTCATTAAACTAGCAGATACCATCCTCTGGGAGCTCATGTAACTAGCAGATACCATCCTCTGGGTGCTCATGTAACTAGTAGATACCATCCTCTGGGAATTCGTGTAACCAGAAGATACCATCCTCTGGGAGTTCATGTTACTAGCAGATACCATCCTCTGGGAGCTCCTGTGACTAGCAGATACCTTCCTCTGAACTAGCAGATACCATCCTCAGGGAGATCCTGTAAAAAGCAGATACCATCCTCTGAACTAGCAGATACCATCCTCTAGGAGATCCTGTAACTAGCAGATACCATCCTCTGGGAGCTCATGTAACTAGCAGATACCATCCTCTGGGAGCTCCTGTAACTAACAGATACCATCCTCTGAACTGGCAGATACAACCCTCTGGGAGCTCATGTAACTATCAGATACCATCCTCTGGGAGCTCATGTAACCAGCAGATACCATACTCTGAACTTGCAGATACTATCCTATGGGAGCTCCTGTATTTAGCAGATACCATCACCTGGGTGCTCCTGTAACTAGTAGATACCATCCTCTGTGAGCTCTTGTAACTAGCAGTTACCATCCTCTGAGAGCGTATTAGCTAGCAGATACCATCCTCTTGGAGCTCCTATAACTAGCAGATACCATCCTCATGCAGCTCCTGTAATTAGTAGATAACATCCTATGGGAGCTCCTGTAACTAGCAGATACCATCCTTTAAACAAGCAGATACCATTCTCTGGGAGATCCTCGTGGAGATCCTGTAACTAGCAGATACCATCCTCTTGGAGCTCCTGTAACTAGCAGATACCATCCTCTGGGATCTCCTGTAACTAGCAGAAACCATCCTCTGGGAGCTCTTATGCCTAGTCGATACCACCATTTAGGAGTTCATGTAACTAGAATGTACCATCTTCTGGGAGCTCCTGTAATTATCAGATACCATCCTTTGAACTAGCAGATACCATCCTCTGGGAGATCCTCTTGGAGCTCATGTAACTAGCAGATACCATCCTCTGGGAGCTCCTGCAACTAGTAGATACCATCCTCTTGGAGCTCCTGTAACTAGCAGATACCATCCTCTTAGAGCTCCTGTAACTAACAGATACCATCCTCTGGGAGTTCCTGTAACAAGCAGATAACATCCTCTTGGAGCTCCTGTAACTAGCAGATACCAACCTCTTGAAGCTCATTAAACTAGCAGATACCATCCTCTGGGAGCTCATGTAACTAGCAGATACCATCCTCTGTGAGCTCCTGTAACTAGCAGATACCATCCTCTGGGTGGCCATGTAACTAGTAGATACCATCCTCTGGGAATTCATGTAACTAGCAGATACCATCCTCTGGGAGTTCATGTAACTAGCAGATACCATCCTCTGGGAGCTCCTGTGACTAGCAGATACCATTCTCTGAACTAGCAGATACCATCCTCTGGGAGATCCTGTAACTAGCAGATACCTTCCTCTGAACTAGCAGATACCATCCTCTAAGAGATTCTGTAACTAGCAGATACCATCCTCTTGGAGCTCATGTAACTAGCAGATACCATCCTCTGGGAGCTCCTGTAACTAACAGATACCCTCCTCTGAACTGACAGATACAACCCTCTGGGAGCTCATGTAACTATCAGATACCATCCTCTGGGAGCTCATGTAACCAGCAGATACCATACTCTGAACTTGCAGATACTATCCTATGGGAGCTCCTGTATTTAGTAGATACAATCCTCTTGGAGCTCCTGTAACTAGCAGATACCATCCTTTTGGAGCTCCTGTAACTAGCAGATACCATCCTCTTGGAGCTCCTCTATCTAGCAGATACCATCCTCTGGGAGTTCCTGTAACTAGCAGATACCATCCTCTTGGAGCTCCTCTAACTAGCAGACACCATACTCTGGGATCTCCTGTAACTAGCAGATACCATCCTCTTGGAGCTCCTGTAACTAACAGATCTCAATCTCTATGAGATCCTGTAACTAGCAGATACCATCCTCTTGGAGCTCCTGTTACTAGCACTCCTGTAACTAGCAGATACCATCCTCTAGGGGCTCTTGTAACTAGCAGATACCATCCTCTGAACTAGCAGATACCATTCTCTGGGAGATCCTCTTGCAGCTCCTGTAACTTGCTGATACCATCCTCTGGGAACTCCTGTAACTAGCAGATACCAACCTCTTGAAGCTCATTAAACTAGCAGATACCATCCTCTGGGAGCTCATGTAACTAGCAGATACCATCCTCTGGGTGCTCATGTAACTAGTAGATACCATCCTCTTGGAATTCGTGTAACTAGAAGATACCATCCTCTGGGAGTTCATGTTACTAGCAGATACCATCCTCTGGAAGCTCCTGTGACTAGCAGATACCTTCCTCTGAACTAGCAGATACCATCCTCAGGGAGATCCTGTAAAAAGCAGATACCATCCTCTGAACTAGCAGATACCATCCTCTAGGAGATCCTGTAACTAGCAGATACCATCCTCTTGGAGCTCATGTAACTAGCAGATACCATCCTCTGGGAGCTCCTGTAACTAACAGATACCATCCTCTGAACTGGCAGATACAACCCTCTGGGAGCTCATGTAACTATCAGATAACATCCTCTGGGAGCTCATGTAACCAGCAGATACCATACTCTGAACTTGCAGATACTATCCTATGGGAGCTCCTGTATTTAGCAGATACCATCACCTGGGTGCTCCTGTAACTATTAGATACCATCCTCTGTGAGCTCTTGTAACTAGCAGTTACCATCCTCTGAGAGCGTATTAGCTAGCAGATACCATCCTCTTGGAGCTCCTATAACTAGCAGATACCATCCTAATGCAGCTCCTGTAATTAGTAGATAACATCCTATGGGAACTCCTGTAACTAGCAGATACCATCCTCTAAACAAGCAGATACCATTCTCTGGGAGATCCTCTTGGAGATCCTGTAACTAGCAGATACCATCCTCTTGGAGCTCCTGTAACTAGCAGATACCATCCTCTGGGATCTCCTGTAATTAGCAGAAACCATCCTCTGGGAGCTCTTATGCCTAGTCGATACCACCCTCTAGGAGTTCATGTAACTAGCATGTACCATCTTCTGGGAGCTCCTGTAATTATCAGATACCATCCTTTCAACTAGCAGATACCATCCTCTGGGAGATCCTCTTGGAGCTCATGTAACTAGCAGATACCATCCTCTGGGAGCTCCTGCAACTAGTAGATACCATCCTCTTGGAGCTCCTGTAACTAGCAGATACCATCCTCTTAGAGCTCCTGTAACTAACAGATACCATCCTCTGGGAGTTCCTGTAACAAGCAGATAACATCCTCTTGGAGCTCCTGTAACTAGCAGATACCAACCTCTTGAAGCTCATTAAACTAGCAGATACCATCCTCTGGGAGCTCCTGTTACTAGCACTCCTGTAACTAGCAGATACCATCCTCTAGGGGCTCTTGTAACTAACAGATACCATCCTCTCAACTTGCAGATACCATTCTCTGGGAGATCCTCTTGGATCTCCTGTAACTAGCAGATAACATCCTCTAGGAGATCCTCTTGGAGCTCCTGTAACTAGCAGATACCCTCCTTTGGAGGCTCCTGCAACTAGTAGATACCATCCTCTTGGAGCTCCTGTAACTAGCAGATACCATACTCTTAGAGCTCCTGTAACTAGCAGATACGATCCTCTTGGAGCTCCTCTAACTAGCAGACACCATACTCTGGGATCTCTTGTAACTAGCAGATACCATCCTCTTGGAGCTCCTGTAACTAAAAGATCTCAATCTCTATGAGAACCTGTAACTAGCAGATATCATCATCTTGGAGCTCCTGTAACTAGCAGATACCATCCTCTTGGGGCTCCTGTAACTAGCAGATATCATCCACTGGGATCTCCTGTAACTAGCAGATACCATCCTCTTGGAGCTCCTGTAACTAACAGATCTCAATCTCTATGAGATCCTGTAACTAGCAGATACCATAGTCTTGGAGCTACTGTAACTATAGTAGATACCACCCTTGGGAGCTCCTGAAACTAGCAGATCTCAATCTATATGAGATCCTGTAACTAGCAGATACCATCCTCTTGGAGCTCCTGTTACTAGCACTCCTGTAACTAGCAGATACCATCCTCTAGGAGCTCCTGTAACTTGTAGATACCATCCTCTGGGAACTGCTATAACCAGCAGATACCAACCTCTTGAAGCTCATGGAACTAGCAGATACCATCCTCTGGGAGCTCATGTAACTAGCAGATAACATCCTCTGTGAGCTCCTGTAACTAGTTTATACCATCCTCTGGGAACTCATGTAACTAGCAGATACCATCCTCTGGGAGATCATGTCATTAGCAGATACCATCCTCTGGGAGTTCCTGTGACTAGCAGATACCATCCTCTGAACTAGCAGATACCATCCTCTATGAGCTCCTGTAACTAGCAGATACCATCCTCTTGGAACTCATGTAACTAGCAGATACCATCCTCTGGGAGCTCCTGTAACTAACAGATACCATCCTCTGAAATGGCAGATACAAGCCTTTGGGAGCTCATGTAACTAGCAGATACCATCCTCTGGGAGCTCATGTAACTAGCAGATACCATACTCTGAACTAGCAGATACCATCCTCTGAGAGCTCCTGTATTAAGCAGATACCATCACGTGGGAGCTCCTGTAACTAGCAGATAACATCCTCTGATCTAGCAGATAACATCCTCTGGGAGATCCTCTTGGAGCTCCTGTAACTAGCAGATACCATCCTTTGGGAGCTCCTGCAACTAGCAGATACCATCCTCTTGGAGCTCCTGTAACTAACAGATACCCGCCTCTGAACTCACAGATACAACCCTCTGGGAGCTCATGTAACTATCAGATACCATCCTCTGGGAGCTCATGTAACCAGCAGATACCATACTCTGAACTTGCAGATAATATCCTATGGGAGCTCCTGTATTTAGTAGATACCATCACCTGGGTGTTCCTGGAACTAGTAGATACCATCCTCTGTGAGCTCTTGTAACTAGCAGATACCATCCTCTGGGAGCGTATAAGCTAGCAGATACCATCCTCTTGGAGCTCCTATAACTAGCAGATACCATCCTCATGCAGCTCCTATAATTAGTAGATACCATCCTATGCGAGCTCCTGTAACTAGCAGATACCATCCTCTAAACTAGCAGATACAGTTCTCTGGGAGATCCTCTTGGAGATCCTGTAACTAGCATATACCATCCTCTTGGAGCTCCTGTAACTAGCAGATACCATCCTCTGGGAGCTCCTGTAACTAGCAGAAACCATCCTCTGGGAGCTCATATGCCTAGTCGTTACCACCCTCTGGGAGTTCATCCTCTTGGAGCTCCTGTAACTAGCAGATACCATCCTCTGGGAGCTCCTGTAACTAGCAGATCTAAATCTATATGAGATCCTGTAACTAGCAGATACCATCCTCTTGGAGCTCCTGTTACTAGCACTCCTGTAACTAGCGATACCATCCTCAAGGAGCTCCTGTAACTAGCAGATACCATACTCTGGGAGCTCCTGTAACTAGCAGAAACCATCCTCTGGGAGCTCATATGCCTAGTCGTTACCACCCTCTGGGAGTTCATGTAACTAGCATGTACCATCTTCTGGGAGCTCCTGTAATTAGCAGATACCATCCTCTGAACTAGCAGATACCATCCTCTGGGAGATCCTCTTGGAGCTCCTGTAACTAGCAGATACCATCCTTTTGGAGCTCCTGCAACTAGTAGATACCATCCTCTTGGAGCACCTGTAACTAGCAGATACCATCCTCTTGGAGCTCCTGTAACTAGCAGATACCATCCTCTGGGAGTTCCTGTAACTAGCAGATACCATCCTCTTGGAGCTCCTTAACTAGCAGATACCATCCACTGGGATCTCCTGTAACTAGCAAATACCATCCTCTTGGAGCTCCTGTATCTAACAGATCTCAATCTCTATGAGATCCTGTAACTAGCAGATATCATCATCTTGGAGCTACTGTAACTATAGTAAATACCACTTTTGGGAGCTCCTGTAACTAGCAGATCTAAATCTATATGAGATCCTGTAACTAGCAGATACCATCCTCTTGGAGCTCCTGTTACTAGCACTCCTGTAACTAGCGATACCATCCTCAAGGAGCTCCTGTAACTAGCAGATACCATACTCTGGGAGCTCCTGTAACTAGCAGAAACCATCCTCTGGGAGCTCATATGCCTAGTCGTTACCACCCTCTGGGAGTTCATGTAACTAGCATGTACCATCTTCTGGGAGCTCCTATAATTAGCAGATACCATCCTCTGAACTAGCAGATACCATCCTCTGGGAGATCATCTTGGAGCTCCTGTAACAAGCAGATACCATCCTCTGGGAGCTCCTGCAACTTGTAGATACCATCCTCTTGGAGCTCCTGTAACTAGCAGATACCATCCTCTTGGAGCTCCTGTAACTAGCAGATACCATCCTCTGGGAGTTCCTATAACTAGCAGATACCATCCTCTTGGAGCTCCTTAACTAGCAGATACCATCCACTGGGATCTCCTGTAACTAGCAAATACCATCCTCTTGGAGCTCCTGTAACTAACAGATCTCAATCTCTATGAGATCCTGTAACTAGCAGATATCATCATCTTGGAGCTACTGTAACTATAGTAAATACCACTTTTGGGAGCTCCTGTAACTAGCAGATCTAAATCTATATGAGATCCTGTAACTAGCAGATACCATCCTCTTGTAGATCCTGTTACTAGCACTCCTGTAACTAGCGATACCATCCTCAAGGAGCTCCTGTAACTAGCAGATACCATACTCTGAACTAGCAGATACCATTCTCTGGGATATCCTCTTGGAGCTCCTGTAACTAGCAGATACTATCCTCTGGGAGCTCCTGTAACTAGCAGATACCATCCACTGGGAACTCCTGTAACTAGCAGATACCAACCTCTTGAAGCTCATGGAATTAGCAGATACCATCCTCTGTGAGCTCATGTAACTAGCAGATACCATCCTCTGTGAGCTCATGTAACTAGTAGATACCATCCTCTGGGAACTCATGTAACTAGCAGATACCATACTCTGGGAGCTCATGTAACTAGCAGATACCATCCTCTGGGAGCTCCTTTGACTAGCAGATACCATCCTCTGAACTAGCAGATATCATCCTCTGGGAGAACCTGTAACTAGCAGATACCATCCTCTAAACTAGCAGATACCATCCTCTGGGAGATCCTGTAACTAGCAGATACCTTCCTCTTGGAGCTCATGTAACTAGCAGATACCATCCCCTGCGAGCTCCGGTAACTAACAGATACCATCCTCTGAACTGGCAGATAAAACCCTCTGGGAGCTCCTGTAACTAGCAAATACCATCCTCTGGGAGCTCATGTAACTAGCAGATACCATCCTCTGAACTAGAAGATAACATCCTCTTGGATATCCTGTAACTAGCAGATACCATCCCCTGGGTGCTCCTGTAACTAGTAAATACCATCCTCTGTAAGTTCTTATAACTAGCAGATACCATCCTCTGGGAGCGCATTAGCTAGCAGATACCATCCTCTTGGAGCTCCAGTAACTAGCAGATACCATCCTCATGCAGCTCCTGTAATTAGCATATACCATCCTCTGGGAGCTCCTGTAACTAGCAGTTACCATCCTCTGGGAGTTCCTGTAACTAGCAGATACCATCCTCTTGGAGCTCCTGTAACTAGCAGATGCCATCCTCTGGGAGCTCTTGTAACCAGTAGATACCATCCTCGTAGAGCTCCTGTAACTAGCAGATACCATCCTCTGGGAGTTCCTGTAACTAGCAGATACCATCCTCTTGGAGCTCCTGTAACTAGCAGATGCCATCCTCTGGGAGCTCCTGTAACTAGCAGATAACATCCTCTTGGATATCCTGTAACTAGCAGATACCATCCCTGGGTGCTCCTGTAACTAGTAAATACCATCCTCTGTAAGTTCTTATAACTAGCAGATACCATCCTCTGGGAGCGCATTAGCTAGCAGATACCATCCTCTTGGAGCTCCAGTAACTAGCAGATACCATCCTCATGCAGCTCCTGTAATTAGCATATACCATCCTCTGGGAGCTCCTGTAACTAGCAGTTACCATCCTCTGTGAGTTCCTGTAACTAGCAGATACCATCCTCTTGGAGCTCCTGTAACTAGCAGATGCCATCCTCTGGGAGCTCTTGTAACCAGTAGATACCATCCTCGTAGAGCTCCTGTAACTAGCAGATACCATCCTCTGGGAGTTCCTGTAACTAGCAGATACCATTCTCTTGGAGCTCCTGTAACTAGCAGATGCCATCCTCTGGGAGCTCTTGTAACCAATAGATACCATCCTCGTAGAGATCCTGTAACTAGCAGATACCATCCTCTGGGAGCTCCTGTAACTTGTAAATATCATCCTCATGCAGCTCCTGTAATTAGCAGATACCATCTTTTGGGCGCTCCTGTAACTAGTAGATACCATCCCCTGGGTGCTCCTGTAACAAGTAGATACCATCCTCTGGAAGCGTATTAGCTAGCAGATACCATCCTCTTGGAGCTCCTGTAACTAGCAGAAACCATCCTCATGCAGCTTCTGTAATTAGCAGACACCACCCTCTGGGAGTTCATGTAACTAGCATGTACCATCTTCTGGGATTTCCTGTAATTAGCAGATACCATCCTCTTGGAGTTCCTGTGACTAGCAGATGCCATCCTCTGGGAGTTCCTGTAACTTGTAGATACCATCCTCTGGGAGCTCATGTAACTAGCAGATACCATCCCCTTGGAGCTCCTGTAACTAGCAGATACCACCCTTTGAGTGCTCCTGTAACTAGCAGATACCATCCTCTGGGAGCCACTGTAACTAGTAGATACCATCCTTTGAACTAGCAGATACCATTCTCTGGGAGATCCTCTTGGAGTTCCTGTAACTAGCAAATACCATCCTCTTGGAGCTCCTGTAACTAGCAGATACCATCCTCTGGGAGCTCCTGTAACTAGCAAATACCATCCTCTTGGAGCTCCTGTAACTAGCAGATACCATCCTCTGGGAGCTCCTGTAACTAGCAGATACCATCCTCTGGGAGCTCATGTACCTTGTAGTTACCACCCTCTGGGAGTTCATGTAACTAGCAGAAACCATCTTCTGGGAGCTCCTGTAACTAACAGATACCATCCTCTGAACTAGCAGATACCATCCTCTGAACTAGCAGATAACATCCTCTGGGAGATCCTCTTGGAGCTGCTGTAACTAGCAGATACCATTCTCTGGGAGCTCCTGCAACTAGCAGATACCATCCTCTTGGAGCTCCTATAACTAGCAGATACCATCCTCTTGGAGCTCCTGTAATTAGCAGATACCATCCTCTTGGAGCTCCTGTAACTAGCAGATACCATCCTCTGGGAGTTCCTGTAATTAGCAGATATCATCCTCTTGGAGCTCCTGTAATTGGCAGATACCATCCTCTGGGAGTTCCTGTAACTAGCAGATACCATCCTCTGGGATATCCTGTAACTAGCAGATACCATCCTCTGGGATATCCTGTAACTAGCAGATACCATCCTCTTGGAGCTCTTGTAACTAACAGATCTCAATCTCTATGAGATCCTGTAACTAGCAGATACCATCATCTTGGAGCTCCTGTAACTATAGTAGATACCAGCCTTGGGAGCTCCTGTAACTAGCAGATCTCAATCTATATGAGATCCTATAACTAGCAGATACCATCCTCTTGGAGCTCCTGTAACTAGCAGATACCATACTCTGGGAGCTCCTGTAACTAGCAGAAACCATCCTCTGGGAGCTCATATGCCTAGTCGTTACCACCCTCTGGGAGTTCATGTAACTAGCATGTACCATCTTCTGGGATTTCCTGTAATTAGCAGATACCATCCTCTGAACTAGCAGATACCATCCTTTGGGAGATCCTCTTGGAGCTCCTGTAACTAGCAGATACCATCCTCTGGGAGCTCCTGCAACTAGTAGATACCATCCTCTTGGAGCTACTGTAACTAGCAGTTACCATCCTCTGGGAGCTCCTGTAACTAGCAGATACCATCCTCTGGGAGTTCCTGTAACTAGCAGATACCATCCTCTTGGAGCTCCTTAACTAGCAGATACCATCCACTGGGATCTCCTGTAACTAGCAAATACCATCCTCTTGGAGCTCCTGT
This sequence comes from Mya arenaria, assembly GCF_026914265.1. NCBI lineage: Eukaryota > Metazoa > Mollusca > Bivalvia > Myida > Myidae > Mya > Mya arenaria. The sequence continues at coordinate 30,225,785 of NC_069133.1, read as the reverse complement.
AACTAACAGATCTCAATCTCTATGAGATCCTGTAACTAGCAGATATCATCATCTTGGAGATATTGTTACTATAGTAAATACAACTTTTGGGAGCTCCTGTAACTAGCAGATCTAAATCTATATGAGATCCTGTAACTAGCAGATATCATCCTCTTGGAGCTCCTGTTACTAGCACTCCTGTAACTAGCGATACCATCCTCAAGGAGCTCCTGTAACTAGCAGATACCATACTCTGGGAGCTCCTGTAACTAGCAGAAACCATCCTCTGGGAGCTCATATGCATAGTCGTTACCACCCTCTGGGAGTTCATGTAACTAGCATGTACCATCTTCTGGGAGCTCCTGTAATTAGCAGATACCATCCTCTGAACTAGCAGATACCATCCTCTGGGAGATCCTCTTGGAGCTCCTGTAACTAGCAGATACCATCCTCTGGGAGCTCCTGAATCTAGTAGATACCATCCTCTTGGAGCTCCTGTAACTAGCAGATACCATCCTCTTGGAGCTCCTGTAACTAGCAGATACCATCCTCTGGGAGTTCCTGTAATTAGCAGATATCATCCTCTTGGAGCTCCTGTAATTGGCAGATACCATCCTCTGGGAGTTCCTGTAACTAGCAGATACCATCCTCTGGGATATCCTGTAACTAGCAGATACCATCCTCTGGGATATCCTGTAACTAGCAGATACCATCCTCTTGGAGCTCCTGTAACTAACAGATCTCAATCTCTATGAGATCCTGTAACTAGCAGATACCATCATCTTGGAGCTCCTGTAACTATAGTAGATACCACCCTTGGGAGCTCCTGTAACTAGCAGATCTCAATCTATATGAGATCCTATAACTAGCAGATACCATCCTCTTGGAGCTCCTGTTACTAGCACTCCTGTAACTAGCAGATACCATCCTCTAGGAGCTCCTGTAACTAGCAGATACCATACTCTGGGAGCTCCTGTAACTAGCAGAAACCATCCTCTGGGAGCTCATATGCCTAGTCGTTACCACCCTCTGGGAGTTCATGTAACTAGCATATACCATCTTCTGGGAGCTCCTGTAATTAGCAGATACCATCCTCTGAACTAGCAGATACCATCCTTTGGGAGATCCTCTTGGAGCTCCTGTAACTAGCAGATACCATCCTCTGGGAGCTCCTGCAACTAGTAGATACCATCCTCTTGGAGCTACTGTAACTAGCAGATACCATCCTCTGGGAGCTCCTGTAACTAGCAGATACCATCCTCTGGGAGTTCCTGTAACTAGCAGATACCATCCTCTTGGAGCTCCTTAACTAGCAGATACCATCCACTGGGATCTCCTGTAACTAGCAAATACCATCCTCTTGGAGCTCCTGTAACTAACAGATCTCAATCTCTATGAGATCCTGTAACTAGCAGATATCATCATCTTGGAGATACTGTTACTATAGTAAATACAACTTTTGGGAGCTCCTGTAACTAGCAGATCTAAATCTATATGAGATCCTGTAACTAGCAGATATCATCATCTTGGAGATACTGTTACTAGCACTCCTGTAACTAGCGATACCATCCTCAAGGAGCTCCTGTAACTAGCAGATACCATACTCTGGGAGCTCCTGTAACTAGCAGAAACCATCCTCTGGGAGCTCATATGCATAGTCGTTACCACCCTCTGGGAGTTCATGTAACTAGCATATACCATCTTCTGGGAGCTCCTGTAATTAGCAGATACCATCCTCTGAACTAGCAGATACCATCCTTTGGGAGATCCTCTTGGAGCTCCTGTAACTAGCAGATACCATCCTCTGGGAGCTCCTGCAACTAGTAGATACCATCCTCTTGGAGCTCCTGTAACTAGCAGATACCATCCTCTTGGAGCTCCTGTAACTAGCAGATACCATCATCTGGGAGTTCCTGTAACTAGCAGATACCATCCTCTTGGAGCTCCTTAACTAGCAGATACCATCCACTGGGATCTCCTGTAACTAGCAAATACCATCCTCTTGGAGCTCCTGTAACTAACAGATCTCAATCTCTATGAGATCCTGTAACTAGCAGATATCATCATCTTGGAGCTACTGTAACTATAGTAAATACCACTTTTGGGAGCTCCTGTAACTAGCAGATCTAAATCTATATGAGATCCTGTAACTAGCAGATACCATCCTCTTGGAGCTCCTGTTACTAGCACTCCTGTAACTAGCGATACCATCCTCAAGGAGCTCCTGTAACTAGCAGATACCATACTCTGAACTAGCAGATACCATTCTCTGGGATATCCTCTTAGAGCATCTGTAACTAGCAGATACTATCCTCTGGGAGCTCCTGTAACTAGCAGATACCATCCACTGGGAACTCCTGTAACTAGCAGATACCAACCTCTTGAAGCTCATGGAATAAGCAGATACCATCCTCTGTGAGCTCATGTAACTAGCAGATACAATCCTCTGTGAGCTCATGTAACTAGTAGATACCATCCTCTGGGAACTCATGTAACTAGCAGATACCTTCCTCTTGGAGCTCATGTAACTAGCAGATGCCATCCCCTGCGAGCTCCTGTAACTAACAGATACCATCCTCTGAACTGGCAAATAAAACCCTCTGGGAGCTCCTGTAACTAGCAAATACCATCCTCTGGGAGCTCATGTAACTAGCAGATACCATCCTCTGAACTAGAAGATATCATCCTCTTGGATATCCTGTAACTAGCAGATACCATCCCCTGGGTGCTCCTGTAACTAGTAAATACCATCCTCTGTAAGTTCTTATAACTAGCAGATACCATCCTCTGGGAGCGCATTAGCTAGCAGATACCATCCTCTTGGAGCTCCCGTAACTAGCAGATACCATCCTCATGCAGCTCCTGTAATTAGCAGATACCATCCTCTGGGAGCTCTTGTAACTAGCAGATACCATCCTCTGGGAGTTCCTGTAACTAGCAGATACCATCCTCTGGGAGTTCCTGTAACTAGCAGATGCCATCCTCTGGGAGCTCTTGTAACCAGTAGATACCATCCTCGTAGGGCTCCTGTAACTAGCAGATACCATCCTCTGGGAGTTCCTGTAACTAGCAGATACCATCCTCTTGGAGCTCCTGTAACTAGCAGATGCCATCCTCTGGGAGCTCTTGTAACCAATAGATACCATCCTCGTAGAGATCCTGTAACTAGCAGATACCATCCTCTGGGAGCTCCTGTAACTTGTAGATATCATCCTCATGCAGCTACTGTAATTAGCAGATACCATCCTTTGGGCGCTCCTGTAACTAGTAGATACCATCCCCTGGGTGCTCCTGTAACTAGTAGATACCATCCTCTGGAAGCGTATTAGCTAGCAGATACCATCCTCTTGGAGCTCCTGTAACTAGCAGAAACCATCCTCATGCAGCTTCTGTAATTAGCAGACACCATCCTCTGGGAGCTCCTGGAACTAGCAGATACCATCCTCTGGGAGTTCCTGTAACTAGCAGATACCATCCTCTTGGAGCTCCTGTAACTAGCAGATGCCATCCTCTGGGAGTTCCTGTAACTTGTAGATACCATCCTCTGGGAGCTCCTGTAACTAGCAGATACCATCCCCTTGGAGCTCCTGTAACTAGCAGATACCACCCTTTGAGTGCTCCTGTAACTAGCAGATACCATCCTCTGGGAGCCACTGTAACTAGTAGATACCATCCTCTGAACTAGCAGATACCATTCTCTGGGAGATCCTCTTGGAGTTCCTGTAACTAGCAAATACCATCCTCTTGGAGCTCCTGTAACTAGCAGATACCATCCTCTGGGAGCTCCTGTAACTAGCAAATACCATCCTCTTGGAGCTCCTGTAACTAGCAGATACCATCCTCTGGGAGCTCCTGTAACTAGCAGATACCATCCTCTGGGAGCTCATGTACCTTGTAGTTGCCACCCTCTGGGAGTTCATGTAACTAGCAGAAACCATCTTCTTGGAGCTACTGTAACTAGCAGATACCATCCTCTGAACTAGCAGATACCATCCTCTGAACTAGCTGATAACATCCTCTGGGAGATCCTCTTGGAGCTGCTGTAACTAGCAGATACCATTCTCTGGGAGCTCCTGCAACTAGCAGATACCATACTCTTGGAGCTCCTGTAACTAGCAGATACCATCCTCTTGGAGCTCCTGTAATTAGCAGATACCATCCTCTTGGAGCTCCTGTAACTAGCACATACCATCCTCTGGGAGTTCCTGTAATTAGCAGATATCATCCTCCTGGAGCTCCTGTAATTAGCAGATACCATCCTCTGGGAGTTCCTGTAACTAGCAGATACCATCCTCTGGGATATCCTGTAACTAGCAGATACCATCCTCTGGGATATCCTGTATCTGGCAGATACCATCCTCTTGGAGCTCCTGTAGCTAACAGATCTCAATCTCTATGAGATCCTGTAACTAGCAGATACCATCATCTTGGAGCTCCTGTAACTATAGTAGATACCACCCTTGGGAGCTCCTGTAACTAGCAGATCTCAATCTATATGAGATCCTATAACTAGCAGATACCATCCTCTTGGAGCTCCTGTTACTAGCACTCCTGTAACTAGCAGATACCATCCTCTAGGAGCTCCTGTAACTAGCACTCCTGTAACTAGCAGATACCATCCTCTTGGAGCTCCTGTAACTAGCACTCCTGCAACTAGCGTATACCATCCTCTGGGAGCTCATGTAACTAGCAGATACCATCCTCTGGGAGTTCCTGTAACTAGCAGATACCATCCCATTGGAGCTCCTGTAACTAGCAGATGCCATCCTCTGGGAGCTCTTGTAACCAGTAGATACCATCCTCGTAGAGCTCCTGTAACTAGCAGATACCATCCTCTGGGAGCTCCTGTAACTTGTAGATATCATCCTCATGCAGCTCCTGTAATTAGCAGATACCATCCTTTGGGCGCTCCTGTAACTAGTAGATACCATCCCCTGGGTGCTCCTGTAACTAGTAGATACCATCCTCTGGAAGCGTATTAGCTAGCAGATACCATCCTCTTGGAGCTCCTGTAACTAGCAGAAACCATCCTCATGCAGCTTCTGTAATTAGCAGACACCATCCTCTGGGAGCTCCTGAAACTAGCTGATACCATCCTCTGGGAGTTCCTGTAACTAGCAGATACCATCCTCTGGGAGCTCCTGTAACTAGCAGATGCCATCCTCTGGGAGTTCCTGTAACTTGTAGATACCATCCTCTGGGAGCTCCTGTAATTAGCAGATACCATCCCCTTGGAGCTCCTGTAACTAGCAGATACCACCCTTTGAGTGCTCCTGTAACTAGCAGATACCATCCTCTGGGAGCCACTGTAACTAGTAGATACCATCCTCTGAACTAGCAGATACCATTCTCTGGGAGATCCTCTTGGAGTTCCTGTAACTAGCAAATACCATCCTCTTGGAGCTCCTGTAACTAGCAGATACCATCCTCTGGGAGCTCCTGTAACTAGCAAATACCATCCTCTTGGAGCTCCTGTAACTAGCAGATACCATCCTCTGGGAGCTCCTGTAACTAGCAGATACCATCCTCTGGGAGCTCATGTACCTTGTAGTTACCACCCTCTGGGAGTTCATGTAACTAGCAGAAACCATCTTCTGGGAGCTCCTGTAACTAGCAGATACCATCCTCTGAACTAGCAGATACCATCCTCTGAACTAGCAGATAACATCCTCTGGGAGATCCTCTTGGAGCTGCTGTAACTAGCAGATACCATTCTCTGGGAGCTCCTGCAACTAGCAGATACCATCCTCTTTGAGCTCCTGTAACTAGCAGATACCATCCTCTAGGAACTCCTGTAATTAGCAGATACCATCCTCTTGGAGCTCCTGTAACTAGCAGATACCATCCTCTGGGAGTTCCTGTAATTAGCAGATATCATCCTCCAGGAGCTCCTGTAATTAGCAGATACCATCCTCTGGGAGTTCCTGTAACTAGCAGATACCATCCTCTGGGATATCCTGTAACTAGCAGATACCATCCTCTGGGATATCCTGTAACTAGCAGATACCATCCTCTTGGAGCTCCTGTAACTAACAGATCTCAATCTCTATGAGATCCTGTAACTAGCAGATACCATAATCTTGGAGCTCCTGTAACTATAGTAGATACCACCCTTGGGAGCTCCTGTAACTAGCAGATATCAATCTATATGAGATCCTATAACTAGCAGATACCATCCTCTTGGAGCTCCTGTTACTAGCACTCCTGTAACTAGCAGATACCATCCTCTAGGAGCTCCTGTAACTAGCTTTCCTGTAACTAGCAGATACCATCCTCTTGGAGCTCCTGTAACTAGCAGATACCATCCTCTGGGTGTAAACGCTGAAACCAGATAAAGTCAACAATGAACCTCATTTATGGTGGCTAAGTTTCTTAACACATTAGCTTGTCAGAATACACAAATAATAATTTGCAATGCTGATAAGCTCTTGCTGAATTTTAGCATAGTTCAAATCATTAGTGCCAAGATGTCGTGACCGAAGATTGAAAAATACTTTTTTTTCTAGGAAATACATTGTTATGAAAATGGATGAGCATGGAACAATATATAGCAATTAAAAACATAAAAGATATGTTTTGAATAAAAAACATTTGTTATCAACTTACCAAAATAACGAAAACCTAAGAAATGACCAAACAAATAACTATAAAAATGCTACCTTCAATGGATTTCGTTTCGTAACTGTTCACATTACAGCCCCAACACTATTACCTACGGCACTATTTGGCCAGTCTAAGTCTCTCTGCATTAAGCAGTATAATAAATAACTATAAACTTCAAGGTAAGTAACTCTGAAAAAGTAACTCTTAAATGACACTCTTTAACAATAAAGTTATATAGCAGTGGACTTGTCCAAAGGGGTACAGGTCAAGGGTCAAAATCGAACAATAGTGAAAACATTTGTACTATTAATATATTCCAGCTATATACGCATCAATCGTAAAACAAAACCGGTTCTTCTAACAAACTTTAAAAAGTTAAAGGGATGACGAAAAGCAATCTGACCTTGCTTGATCTTGTGTAAGTCTTCTGATACAGCCGCGTGCTCTAACTTTATTAAAACTTTCGCATTGACCTTATACTGCCTCTCGTTCGATTTTCGTTTGAAATGTATCAATCAGTTTTAAAACATTGTAAGTCTGCAAACTGACGCCATGAGAAGGCTGCGTATTATTGTATTGAAATGGAAAAACGCGAGAGCGTTTTAGTGCTTCCTTTGATAATGTCACGTATAACTATTTCTTATTAATCACCGAGTTGTTGACTGTGTCTACAAAGCTGCCTATTTTTCAGGGAAAACAGTCAAACTATCCCCTTATAACCATTGCCCTGAGGAGTTATTTTATTTGGTTGCTTCCTATTGAGGGAAGCACACTAACTCGAACACTCTGGACTGTGGATCATTTTTATGATTTTCTATACCACCCACCTGAACAACACACGTTTAACCTCATCGTATTTTTTTACTTAAGATTGAACCTTTCTGTGTCCAGATATGACTTTGATCGACGTCAAAAGACAAAACTAAGGTTAAGGGTAGATTGTTGTTTCAAAAATATTACAACTTGTGAAGATGTTCCCCCTTTAGCAGGACTTCTACATGCTAAATAGTTTTTCTCTTAATGAAGATGTTCGCCGTTTGTCAGGATTTCTACATGCTAAATAGTTTTTCTCTTAATGAAGATGTTCGCCGTTTGTCAGGATTTCTACATGCTAAATAGTTTTTCTCTTAATGAAGATGTTCGCCGTTTGTCAGGATTTCTACATGCTAAATAGTTTTTCTCTTAATGAAGATGTTCGCCGTTTGTCAGGACTTCTACACGTTGAATATTTCCTCTGTGTGAAGATGTCTTCCGTACGCCAAGACTTCTACACGTTGAATATTTCCTTTGTGTGAAGTTGTCTTTCATACGCCAAGACTTCTACACGTTGAATATTTCCTTTGTGTGAAGTTGTCTTTCATACGCCAAGACTTCTCCACGTTGAATATTTCCTCTGTATGAAGATGTCTTCCGTACGCCAAGACTTCTACACTTTAAATATTTCCTCTATGTGAAAATGTCTTCCGTACACCAGGACTTCTACACGTTGAATATTTCCTCTATGTGAAGATCTCTACCGTACATCAGGACTTCTACACGTTGAATATTTCATCTCTGTGAAGACGTTTCCCGTACACCAGGACTTCTACACGTTGAATATTTCCTCTGTGTGAAGATGTCTCCCGTACACAAGGACTTCTACACGTTGAATATTTCTTCTGTGTGAAGATGTCTCCCATACACCAGGACTTCTACACGTTGAATATTTCCTCTGTGTGAAGATGTCTCCCGTATACAAGGACTTCTAAACGTTGAATATTTCCTCTGTGTGAAGATGTCTCCCGTACACCAGGACTTCTACACGTTGAATATTTTCACTATACGAAGATGTCTCCCGTATACCAGGACTTCTCAACGTTGAATATTTCCTCTGTGTAAAGATGTCTTCCGTACACCAGGACTTCTACACGTTGAATATTTCCTCTGTGCGAAGATGTCTTCCGTACACCAGGACTTCTACATGTTGAATATTTCCTCTGTGCGAAGATGTCTTCCGTACACCAGGACTTCTACACGTTGAATATTTCCTCTGTGCGAAGATATCTTCCGTACACCAGGACTTCTACACGTTGATTATTTCATCTCTGTGAAGACGTTTCCCGTACACCAGGACTTCTACACGTTGAATATTTCCTCTGTGTGAAGATGTCTCCCGTACACAAGGACTTCTACACGTTGAATATTTCTTCTGTGTGAAGATGTCTCCCATACACCAGGGCTTCTACACGTTGAATATTTCCTCTGTGTGAAGATGTCTCCCGTATACAAGGACTTCTAAACGTTGAATATTTCCTCTGTGTGAAGATGTCTCCCGTACACCAGGACTTCTACACGTTGAATATTTTCACTATACGAAGATGTCTCCCGTATACCAGGACTTCTCAACGTTGAATATTTCCTCTGTGTAAAGATGTCTTCCGTACACCAGGACTTCTACACGTTGAATATTTCCTCTGTGCGAAGATGTCTTCCGTACACCAGGACTTCTACATGTTGAATATTTCCTCTGTGCGAAGATGTCTTCCGTACACCAGGACTTCTACACGTTGAATATTTCCTCTGTGCGAAGATATCTTCCGTACACCAGGACTTCTACACGTTGATTATTTCCTCTGTGTGAAGATGTCTTCCGTACACCAGAACTTCTACACGTTGAATATTTCCACTACGCGAAGATGTCTTCCGTACACCAGGACTTCTACACGTTGAATATTTCCACTATGCGAAGATGTCTCCCGTACACCAGGACTTCTACACGTTGATTATATCCTCTGTGTGAAGATGTCTTCCGTACACAAGGACTTCTACACGTTGAATATTTCCACTACGCGAAGATGTCTCCCGTACACCAGGACTTCTACACGTTGAATATTTCCACTATGCGAAGATGTCTCCAGTACACCAGGACTTCTACACGTTGATTATTTCCTCTGTGTGAAGATGTCTTCCGTACACCAGGACTTCTACACGTTGAATATTTCCACTACGCGAAGATGTCTCCCGTACACCAGGACTTCTACACGTTGAATATTTCCACTATGCGAAGATGTCTCCCGTACACCAGGACTTCTACACGTTGAATATTTCCACTATGCGAAGATGTCTCCCGTACACCAGGACTTCTACACGTTGAATATTTCCTCTATGCGAAGATGTCTTTCGTACACCAGGAGTTCTACACGTTGAATATTTCCTCAATGTGAAGATGTCTCCCGTGCACCAGGACTTCTACTCGTTGATTATTTTTGTTTTCTTTGTAAAGATATTTGCCATACACAAAGAATTCTCAATGTTGGCCTCTATTTGAAGTTGTCCCCCGCTTACCATTTATCGAAAACTCTAAAGGTTTCTCAAACTCACTATTATTTCAGGATATGCATCGCATTGATTCACACAGAACAAAAACAGCAGAAGAGCATAATTTAAGAACTATAATACAAACTTTCCTTGGATTTTATATGTTTGCCTTTAATCGGTAGATAATCTCTACATGAATTAAGACAATTAAAATATTAGGTGGGCAATGAATTATTGAAAAACAACACTTTGGTAAATTTCCATATAATTCTAGACCATTCTTAAGAAAGCTTAAGAAAGCTCTAGAAATACCGGACCAAAGTTTAGATGAAATTGCCATGGTATTAGAATCAGTACTTTTCGATAAAAGGCTTTATATTTAGAAGCCTTCTTGAAATAATAAGTATTGACATACAAGTATATACTGTGACTTACATATATAGAGCATACAAAATATGAATAAAATATTTTATTTGTATTGAATGTTAATTATACAAAACGCCTTTTTTACGCACACTTCAATAAATCACATTAGCAGCCTACACTTTTTTACCAGAGTACTCATTACCGGAGCAAATTTAATATGATAACATGCACAAATAGAATAATAAATATTTTAAATAAATCGAGTCTCACTAGCGTGCATTATAAGCAAATGTTAAATTAACAACATACATATAACGCAAGTGAAGTGATGCTATTTCGAGCCAGCGTGATGACTGCTTGGGACGGCCATATGCGAACTTACTGTGTTACTAATTGAGCTTATATAGAAACATCCAAACGTTGTCAAATAGGCTTGATGTCGGAAGCCGTATATTTATAGCCAGACTAAGAACTCATTACTTAATGCTTTCCCAATTTATTCTTTCTTTTATCTTTTATTGGCATCTTATTATTTTCTAACATTTATTCTATGGACCATTTACCACGTTCAATGTGTCCTTATCAGTTTACAAATTGCGTAATTTCGTCAAGATTGTCTCATAAATTGTGGAGCGAATTGTACTTGTAAATGAAGCACCGTAAAATATTATTCTCCTTGCTGTCTTGTCTGGCGTAGGTGAAAACAAAACAACTTATAGCACAACAGCAAGTCACACGTATTCCTCCATTTGTAATAAAAAACACACTAATTACCTTATTGTTATCAGGGCATTCTTGTAGGTTATGTGGTGTTACAAATGGATTTTGGATAGACACCATCTATAAGGGCAAGGTCATAAGGCCATAACAAAAAACAATAAAAACAAGAAATATAAGATATGTAATTTATTTAGATCAATCATCGTTTGTGGTTAATGAATTAATTAAACAATCGAAGTACAAATGGAACGATGATCGTTTTGTAACAATGAGACAACTCGAGTTGTTTGTTATGGTTAGAACCCGCAGTGACACCACCGCACATATAACTTTAGAAGTGACCGCAATTTCCAACCAACATCTAGATACCAGAAATGTTATATAAACAGAAGGACTTACAGCGAGATCCGTGTGCGATTCCGTAGCTCTTTTAAATTTATACCCCTAGATTCTTTAGCATGCCCAATGTAAAGCAGACAAAAAAGAGAACTTTCTTTGGATTACCCAGAACTTAGTACTAAAATTTCTCAGAGCTACCGTCCGCTGCTGAGCACCAGGCAAGTGAGATACTGGTACCATATTTTGAAAAAGTGTCCGTATGACACGATCGGGAATTGAACCTGACAGCTAGCATAAGATGAAGTAAACAAATAAACCAGGCGCATGTTGTCAATGACTAATTTAGTAAAATTATATTCTAAATAACTAATGAAACATGGATCGATAAATAGATACACCCATGGACAGACACTGAAAATATAAGTATAGGACACCTGGTACTGTTGGTACTATGTATGGCGGTGTTGGTCGAGAACTGTGTTTTCCCGAACACATTTGTCACAGCTTTGGATACATCTTAGTTATCGGTGAATGCATATATGTCAAAGCTATTAATTGGCTTGTTTTTTTGAATTTAAGGGGTTATTATGATTTAGAAAATCATTTTTTTAAGTTTTAAATATAGCAACTATGGAAGTGCTTAGTGGACATCCAATGTCCACTTCATGTTTTCAATGTTGTATTGTTAAACGTTGAAAAACTATGAAATAAGGCAATCGTACGGTTGCAAACATGATAAGCACACCATACTTTCTTATAATTATATATAAATGTCATTTGTACGGGATAAAATCAGATGGTCTAAAAACATTTCCATACTAATTGCCGAAACATTATTTCCATGAAGGTACCTTCAAACATTTTTTCAATGGCATTGTTGTTGTGTTTTTTAATTTGACATGTATTCACCTACCAAAGAATTATCTCTGGAAGTATTTTACCTTAGACCTTAGCCATGACACAAAACAGAAAAAACACACTAAAAATGACTACTTATGTATATGTCGACGCCATGTTTGTGATTGATATGTATGTTATCACAAACATTTTGTGTACGGGAAATTTTAGAGCTGCAGTTTTTGTACGTGCTACGATTTTAAAGAACACTCGTCTGCATTAAATATTTAGTTTGTTTATATGTACTTTCGTAGATGTGCTCTTTATGTTGACCTTATCTTCTATCATGCTATCCCCTATATATAACACATCTAGTGGCATTAGTTATTTCCTAGAAATTACATAGATGGCAGTTCCAGAAGAAGAAAATTTGAATTAGCCCCTTGGAATGTCAGTTAAATGTTTCTTGTATTCGTGCGCCTCATATCCCCAACGTTGCAAGTTAATACAATTACAACTCTTTTTTATCTAAACAAATCTTAATGAGGAATTATAAAAATTGACTAATATCAAGCACCACCTGTGTTTTTATTCTGTCTACCTGCATTTCATAGGCCAAAGGTATTTTCAAAAATCAGGACACTATGTAAAAGACGTATTACATGGAATATGCATTATGCAACTTTCGGACTGTCTGATTATTCTGCTAGCATAATTCACATTTATGATCATCCCTGCTAGCATAATTCACATTTATGACCGTCCTTGTTAGCATAATTCATATTTCTGATCATCCCTGCTAGCATAATTCACATTTATGACCGTCCTTGTTAGCATAATTCACATTTCTGATCATCCCTGCTAGCATAATAAATATTTCTGATCATCCCTGTTTACATAATTCACATTTCTGATCATACATGCTAGCATAATTCACATTTCTGATCAACCCTGCTAGCATAATTCACATTTATGATAACCCTTGCTAGCATAAGTCAGAAATACTCTAACATTATATTTTAGCCGTGTAATTCTTACATTGAGCGAAATGACCATATGTGTAAAACAACTAAATGGCCTCATAATAAAAGTATAAAAGTAAGATATACTCAGGTCGCTAAGATGGCTCAGAAAACAAAATAAATGGATTTCTGATAACATCTTCTTGAAGCTTTTATTTTATTGCAGACAACATGATATTTCAATCAGCTATAATTACTGTGTGCCTGTGTCCAGATATTCATAGCATGTGTAACCTACTAAGTTCTAAGAAAGATATAAAGAAAGGGTAGGTTTTAAATTTCCACCTTCTGTCTTGAGAGTCGGTTGAACTAAATCAGTAGCGTAATATATTTACCATACAGGATGTGAATGCAAGTTTAAGCGTGCACTGTGCTCAAAGAACACGTTATGAGGCTTGGTTGAAGTTGTGCATACAAATCATTGCTTAAATCAGAACAATCAGACAATTTAAAATAAAACCGGAGAAGAATTACATCGAAATAAAACAATGGAATAAATTAATCTGCAATTTCGACGATTTGTTAACGAAGACAAATCCTTTCAGTACCCTCACTGGTGCCGAGTCTCAAAGAAAGCGTGAACAGAACAGCGTCCCATCAATCATTTAAATCATCACGGAACAGCGGATCATGCCTGGTGCTGTATTACTGATTTACTGTCGGAATGATAGGCGTTATGTGTTCGGCCTTTATTAATTGATGGTGGTAGATTTATTATTCAAATGACATGCAAATTTACAAGTCGGTCTCGTTTATATTCCTTACGCAAACTTTCAGAGGGTGCTTGCAAGCTGTTCGATACAAATCAGTTAAGTGTTTTGTATTGAAAGATAAGTAATTAGCGACATCGATTTTGAACAACCACTATCGATTGCATGTCGCCGACATAGCATTGTTAACGACGATTTATCGATTGTACTCGATTATCGTTTCATCACTAGTTTTTAGAGTACCTTATTTCCATTGGGGGGCTGTTCCATTCCCGACTGGCCTCAAAGCGGAAAGAGTTCTCTCATATTTAGCATATTTAGTTGTTCTTCCTGATGGCACATCTACACATCTACACAGTTTTCATATCTGAGAATGAAATTACATGTCTTAAAAGCTACAAGTTTTGAACATATTCTGGTGAGAGAGCATACATACTTTTGAATGTTTCAAACTGTATATTTCTAAAATATTACCGTTAGCTCAAGCTTTAAATATCCCTACTATACGTTTTAAGTCGGTTTTTTTTCACTCCAAATTAAAACATCTGATTCCACTTCGCCATTTTGTCCCTGAGTTATAGCATTTGTCACGGACTTTTGTGACAGCTTTTGTCTAGCATGCTACATTGCAACCAGCAATCAATTGCCTTTTACTCTACCTAACTAATGCATCGAACGGCCTACAATTATCAAATTATCACGTCACTAATTAAACATGTCCTCGTAACACATACAGCTACAATTTGTTGACACCTAGATTTAAAAGTGGGTCCCAGGAGACACTTTATAAAGGTATTGTCTAATATGAAGTCGTACTGCTCGTCACGAATTTATCTGATCGACGGCGATTAATTCAGAGGTAGTGATTCTTCGAAAAAACACATAATTAAAAGAGCAGTCACGGTTTGATGGAGATCGTTCGCTGACAGCAATAAGTAAAACAACATTGCTAACACCTCCTTACCACGGCAACAACGACATAAGTAGTTTTCCATTTACAAGAATCGACATGCTATTTAAAGACGAACTAACTGAGTAAGTTGTGCGGTCCTTCATAAAGCATTTAGTTGTACGTAAGTAAGTTGTGCAGTTCTTCATAAAGCGTTAAGTTGTACGTGAGTAAGCTGTGCGGTCCTTCATAAAGCGTTTAGTTGTACGTGAGTAAGTTGTGCGGTCCTGCATAAAGCGTTTAGTTGTACGTGAGTAAGTTGTGCGGTCCTTCATAAAGCGTTTAGTTGTACGTGAGTAAGTTGTGCGGTTGAGTTCAGTTGTATAGTCCTTCATATTACATTAAATCGTTCGGCCATTCATACAGCGTGAAGTTGTATGGTCCTTTATACAGCGTAAAAATGTATGGTCCTTCATACAGCGTCTGATTGTATGGTTTTTCATTCAGAGTTTGGTTGTACAGTCCTTTATACAGCATGAAGTTGTATGGTCTTTCATACAGAGTTTAGGTGTATGGTCCTTCATACAGCGTTTAGTTGTACGGTTCTTCATACAGAATTTAGTTAAACGGTCCTTCATACTGCATTTAGTTGTACGGTCCTTCATATAGTATTTAGTTGTACAGCCCTGCATACAGCGTTTAGTTGTTCGGTCCTTCATACAGCGTGAAGTTGTATGGTCCTTCATACAACTTGAAGTTGTATGGTCCTTCATACAGCATGAAATTGTTAGGTCCTGTATACAGCGTTAAGTTATACGGTCCTGCATACAGTATTTAGTTGTACGGCCCTGCATACACCGTTTAGTTGTACGGTACTTCATACAGAGTTTAGTTGTACGGTCCTTCATACAGCGTTTAGTTATACGGTCCTTCATACAGCGTTAAGTTGTACGGTTCTGCATACAGTATTAAGTTGTACGGCCCTGCATACACTGTTTAGTTATACGGTCCTTCATACAGAGTTTAGTTATACGGTCCTTCATACAGCGTTAAGTTGTACGGTTCTGCATACAGTGTTAAGTTGTACGGTCCTGCATACACTGTTTAGTTATACGGTCCTTCATACAGCGTTTAGTTATACGGTCCTTCATACAGCGTTAAGTTGTACGGTTCTGCATACAGTATTAAGTTGTACGGTCCTTCATACAGCGTTTAGTTATACGGTCCTTCATACAGCGTTAAGTTATACGGTTCTGCATACAGTATTTAGTTGTACGGCCCTGCATACACTGTTTAGTTGTACGGTCCTTCATACAGAGTTTAGTTGTACGGTCCTTCATACAGCGTTTAGTTATACGGTCCTTCATACAGCGTTAAGTTGTACGGTTCTGCATACAGTATTAAGTTGTACGTCCTTCATACAGCGTGATCTTGTATGGTCCTTCTTACAGCGTGAAGTTTTATGGTCATTCATACAGCTTGAAATTGTACGGTCCTTCATAAAGCGTTTAGTTGTACGGTCCTGCATACAGCGTTTAGTTGTACAGTCCTGCATACAGTATTTAGTTGTACGGTCTTTCATACAGCATAAAGTTGTATGATCCTTCATACGGCTAAGTATGGTCCTTCATACAGCATGAAGTTGTATGGTCCTTCAAACAGCATGAAGTTGTACGGTCCTTCATACAGCGTTTAGTTGTACGGTCCTTCATACAGTATTTAGTTGTACGGTCCTTCATACAACGTGAAGTTGTACGGTCCTTCATACAGCGTGAAGTTGTATGGTCCTTCATACAGCATGGAGTTGTTTGGTCCTTCATACAGCGTTTAGTTGTACGGTCCTTCATACAGCGTTTAGTTGTACGGTCCTTCATACAGCGTTTAGTTGTACGGTCCTACATATAGCGTTTAGTTATACGGTTCTTAATACAGCATGAAGTTGTACGGTCCTTCATACAGCGTGAAGTTGTACGGTCCTGCATACAGAGTTTAGTTGTACGGTCTTGCATACAGTATTTAGTGGTACGGTCCTTTATACAGCGTGAGGTTGTATGGTCCTTCTTACAGCATGAAGTTTTATGGTCCTTCATACAGCTTGAAGTTGTACGGTCCTTCATAAAGCGCTTATTTGTACGGTCCTGCATACAGCGTTTAGTTGTACAGTCCTGCATACAGTATTTAGTTGTACGGTCTTTCATACAGCATAAAGTTGTATGATCCTTCATACGGCTAAGTATGGTCCTTCATACAGCTTGAAGTTGTATGGTCCTTCAAACAGCATGAAGTTGTACGGTCCTTCATACAGCGTTTAGTTGTACGGTCCTTCATACAGTATTTAGTTGTACGGTCCTTCATACAACGTGAAGTTGTACGGTCCTTCATACAGCTTGAAGTTGTATGATCCTTCATACAGCGTGAAGTTGTACGGTCTTTTATACAGCGTTTAGTTGTACGGTCCTTCATACAGCGTTTAGTTGTACGGTCCTACATATAGCGATTAGTTGTACGGTTCTTAATACAGCATGAAGTTGTACGGTCCTTCATACAGCGTGAAGTTGTACGGTCCTGCATACAGAGTTTAGTTGTACGGTCCTGCATACAGTATTTAGTTGTACGGTCCTTTATACAGCGTGAGGTTGTATGGTCCTTCATACAGCGTGAAGTTGTATGGTTCTTTATACAGCGTAAGGTTGTATGGTCCTTCATACAGTATGATTGTATGGTTGTTCATTTGGGAGTTTTGTTATACAGTCCTTCAAACAGTGTGAAGTTGTACGGCCCTTCAAACAGCGTGAAGTTGTATGGCCCATCATACAGAGTTTAGTTGTACGGTCCTGCATACAGTATTTAGTTGTACGGTCCTTCATACAACGTGAAGTTGTACGGTTCTTCATACAGCTTGAAGTTGTATGGTCCTTCATACAGCATGGAGTTGCACGGTCCTTCATACAGCGTTTAGTTGTACGGTCCTTCATACAGCGTGAAGTTGTATGGTCCTTCATACAGCGTGAAGTTGTATGGTCCTTTATACAGCGTTAAGTTGTGCGGTCCTTCATACAGCGTTAAGTTGTGCGGTCCTTCATACAGCGTTTAGTTGTACGGTCCTTCATATTACATTACAAAGGTTGTACAGATCTTCATACAGCGATTAGTTTAACGGTCTCTCATACATTGTTAAATTGTACGGTCCTTCATACAGTGTTTAGTAATACGGTCCGTCATTCAGAGTTTAATTGTACGGTCCTTTATACTGAGTACATTAGAACAGATCTTCATACAGAGTTTTGTTGTACGGTCCTTCATACAGCGGTTAGTTACACGGTCATACATACAGAATTTAGTTGTACGGTCCTTCATACAGCGGTTAGTTACACGGTCCTACATACAGAATTTAGTTGTACGGTCCTTTATACAGCGGTTAGTTACACGGTCCTACATACAGAATTTAGTTGTACGGTCCTTCATACAGCGGTTAGTTACACGGTCCTACATACAGCGTTTCGTTGTACGGTCCTTTACACACAGTTTAGTTGTTCGATCCTTCATACAGCGTTTAGTTGCACGGTCTTTCATAAAGCGTTTAGTTGTATAGTTTTTAATACACAGTTGTTCGGCCCTTCATATAGCGTTTAGTTGTTCGGTCCTATTTACAGCGTTTAGTTGTACGGTCCTTCATACAAAGTTAAGTTGTACTGTCCTTCATACAGCGTTTAGTTGTACGTTCCTTCATACAAAATTTAGTTGTACGGTACTTCATAGAATATTTCGCTGTACGGTCATTCATACACAGTTCAGTTGTACGGTCCTTCATATACAGTTTAGTTGTTCGGTCCTTCATACAGAGTTTTGTTGTACGGTCCATCACACAGCATTTAGTTGTACGGTCCTTCATACACAGTTCAGTTGTACGGTCCTTCATACATAGTTTAGTTGTGCGGTCCTTCATACATTGTTTAGTTGTACGGTCCTTCATACAGAGTATAGTTGTGCGGTCCTTTATACACAATTTATTTGTACAGATCTTCATAAAGAGTTTAGTTGTACGGTCCTTCATACACAGTTCAGTTGTACGGTCCTTCATACACAGTTCAGTTGTACGGTCCTTCATACACAGTTTAGTTGTTCGGTCCTTCACACAGCGTTTAGTTGTACGGTCCTTCATACACAGTTCAGTTGTACGGTCCTTCATACACAGTTTAGTTGTACGGTCCTTCATACACAGTTCAGTTGTACGGTCCTTCATACACAGTTTAGTTGTACGGTCCTTCATACACAGTTCAGTTGTACGGTCCTTCATACACAGTTTAGTTGTACGGTCCTTCAACAGCGTTTAGTTGTACGGTCCTTCATACACAGTTTAGTTGTTCGGTCCTTCACACAGCGTTTAGTTGTACGGTCCTTCATACACTGTTTAGTTGTACGGTCCTTCATACACAGTTTAGTTGTACGGTCCTTCATACACAGTTCAGTTGTACGGTCCTTCATACACAGTTAAGTTGTACGGTCCTTCAACAGCGTTTAGTTGTACGGTCCTTTATACACAATTTATTTGTACAGATCTTCATAAAGAGTTTAGTTGTACGGTCCTTCATCCAGCGTTTAGTTGTACGGTCCTACATACAGCGTTTAGTTTTACGGTCCTACATACACCGTTTAGTTGTATGGTTCTTCATACAGAGTTCAGTTGTATAGTCCATCATATTTTATTAAATTGTTCGGCCATTAATACAGCGTGAAGTTGTACGGTCCTTCATACATCGTGACGTTGTATGGTCCTTCATACATCGTGAAGTTGTATGGTCCTTCATACATCGTGAAGTTGTATGATCCTTCATACATCGTGAAGTTGTATGGTCCTTCATACATCGTGAAGTTGTATGGTCCTTCATACATCGTGAAGATGTATGATCCTTCTTACATCGTGAGGTTGTATGGTCCTTCATACATCGTGAAGTTGTATGGTCCTTCATACATCGTGAAGTTGTATGGTCCTTCATACATCGTGAAGTTGTATGGTCCTTCATACATCGTGAAGTTGTATGGTCCTTCATACATCGTGAAGTTGTACGGTCCTTCATACATCGTGAAGTTGTACGGTCCTTCATACATCGTGAAGTTGTACGGTCCTTCATACAGCGTTTAGTTGTACGGTCCTTCATTCATCGTGAAGTTGTACGGTCCTTCATACATCGTGAAGTTGTACGGTCCTTCATAGATAGTGAAGTTGTATGGTCCTTCATACATCGTGAAGTTGTTTGGTCCTTCATACAGCGTTTAGTTGTATGGTCCTTCATACAGCGTTTAGTTGTATGGTCCTTTATACAGCGTTTAGTTGTTTGGTCCTTCATACAGCGTTTAGTTGTATGGTCCTTCATACAGCGTTTAGTTGTATGGTCCTTTATACAGCGTTTAGTTGTACGGTCCTTCATACAGCGTTTAGTTGTTTGGTCCTTCATACAGCGTTTAGTTGTATGGTCCTTCATACAGCGTTTAGTTGTATGGTCCTTTATACAGCGTTTAGTTGTATGGTCCTTTATACAGCGTTTAGTTGTTTGGTCCTTCATACAGCGTTTAGTTGTATGGTCCTTCATACAGCGTTTAGTTGTATGGTCCTTCATACAGCGTTTAGTTGTTTGGTCCTTCATACAGCGTTTAGTTGTATGGTCCTTCATACAGCGTTTAGTTGTTTGGTCCTTCATACAGCGTTTAGTTGTATGGTCCTTCATACAGCGTTTAGTTGTTTGGTCCTTCATACAGCGTTTAGTTGTATGGTCCTTCATACAGCGTTTAGTTGTATGGTCCTTTATACAGCGTTTAGTTGTTTGGTCCTTCATACAGCGTTTAGTTGTATGGTCCTTCATACAGCGTTTAGTTGTATGGTCCTTTATACAGCGTTTAGTTGTACGGTCCTTCATACAGCGTTTAGTTGTTTGGTCCTTCATACAGCGTTTAGTTGTATGGTCCTTCATACAGCGTTTAGTTGTTTGGTCCTTCATACAGCGTTTAGTTGTATGGTCCTTTATACAGCGTTTAGTTGTTTGGTCCTTCATACAGCGTTTAGTTGTATGGTCCTTCATACAGCGTTTAGTTGTATGATCCTTTATACAGCGTTTAGTTGTACGGTCCTTCATACAGCGTTTAGTTGTTTGGTCCTTCATACAGCGTTTAGTTGTATGGTCCTTCATACAGCGTTTAGTTGTTTGGTCCTTCATACAGCGTTTAGTTGTATGGTCCTTTATACAGCGTTTAGTTGTATGGTCCTTTATACAGCGTTTAGTTGTATGGTCCTTTATACAGCGTTTAGTTGTTTGGTCCTTCATACAGCGTTTAGTTGTATGGTCCTTCATACAGCGTTTAGTTGTTTGGTCCTTCATACAGAGTTAAGTTTTACGGTCCTTCATACAGCGTTTAATTGTACGGAGTTCTTCATACAGCGTTTAGTTGTACGGACTCAATAATATCGCAGGGATAATTATTTGCTAAACATGTGCGTAATTAATGAGGCAATGTGTTTTGCCATGTTTCAATTTAATATTTTATAGCTAAAGAACTACAGGTCCCTGACAACATGTATGGAATGATGAAAAACATTTAAGTAATGTTGTTGTTGTCTCAAAAGAGTCAAAATACTTTTTAGAGTCAACAGCAGCTACTTAAAATACTTTACTGTACGGTTGATTTTATAGGTTTTGCTAAAAAAGAATTTCTTAACTTTAAACAAAGATATATAAAAAAATCTTACCGGTTATTAGAAAAATGGTAATACGTTTTCGTTAACTTTGAAGCTGTATGAGCGAATATTTGCTTTCTTGCAGAACAAATTACAGACGAAAACAACTGCTCGAACATAAATTCGATTTTATACCACCGATCAAATATATTTCTGAACTGTTTGTACCGTCCTTTATACTTTGTATAAAGAACTTCCCGGAAAATTCGCACAAAAACTAACAGATTAACTGAGTTTTTTGCCCCACACACGCCCCAAATTTGTCAACAACCCAGCGTGGTCTTCCCTCTTTTCTTGGAAAAGGACGTGTCTTCAAGCAAAGGCACGGCCTCTAAACGCCAGCTCCACCACTTTACGGTGGTGCAAAGAAAAAGAGCTGTCGACACTTCCGTGGTGGAGCTGTGCACTATGTTTACATGAAAAAATGTGAGGATGATTTATATTTTATTTGATAATTTCATTTAACGGACATATTTCAAAAATCGGGGAATGTGGTACCGTGTAAGAACACTTCTACTGTAGGCTGGTTACTATTTCGTTTCAATATTGTATTCAATACACATGATAGATACTTATAGTTCTATGGTAAAATTAACAGCACCTAGCCGTTTGTTTTCGAAATAGTTTTCAGTAAGGTTTAAGAAGTTCGCGTAGAGTTTTGGTTCCGCAAGAGGTATGCATAACCAGCATAATGTTCAATGAACGATAAACATAGCAACTTTTGTATTCATTCCAAAAGCGCAAAACCTATATTACTTCAAGCTCAAAACATACTCGATAGCGCACCATTACTCGACAGCGCAACCACTAGGGCAACAGCGACACCACTTTTATAAATATGTACATTTTTCCTTTTTAAGAAGTGCTTATCAGTTTTGTTGTGTTCCGGCATAGGTACTATACATAACAGTTATGTTTGCATGCGTGAGATTGTTATAAGGGGGTGTGTAAGCACAGAAATGTACTTGCTATGCAATCAGATCTCAAAATATGCACAAGTCCGATTCGGGAGAAAAGCTCCTGGCACCACAGTTTTAACAATATTGAAACGAAATAGTAACCAGCCTACTGTAGAAGTGTTCTTACACGGTACCACATTCTCCGATTTTCGAAATATGTCCGTTAAATGAAATTATCAAATAAAATATAAATCATACTCACGTTTTTTCATGTAAACATAGGGCACAGCTCCACCACGGAAGTGTCGACAGCTCTTTTTCTTTGCACCATCGTAAAGTGGTGGAGCTGGCGTTTAGAGGTCGTGAAAGGGGACTGGTCTCTGTATGAATACACATGTATCATTGAACAAATTCTAAAACTAAGAAAAAAAAATCCAATGAGTATTCGAAAATGTTTTGGTAACAGTACGTTCGACCTTTCAAATTTCATTCGGTAAATAGCGGCGTATAAGTTTCGTCATGTATTCATGCCCTATTTAATTCAAATATGCTTTCGTGCATTAAATCCTTTAATTTGAAACATAGTTGCATTTATAAAAGTTCATTGATTAATGTTCATAAAATGTTTGCACTAAAAAAGTACGAGTGAATAAAAAACTATAACAAAACTATATGAGAATGTTTCCACGACCGGAAACAGAAAATTGACAGCTACGTTATCAGCTATAATTTTGCGTGAGGGGCGTTCCTAGGGTAGCGGCGTAGAAAGCGCTCCTTTCAAAAGGGGTACTATAGTATTTAGAAAAATAAATTAAAATTCTATTCAATCTCCAAAAATAAGCATCAACACCAAACTTGAGTTTATTTGAATGGTCAAAAATAGCTTCCTAAATATTGTCGTTACTGTTAATTTGAAGTCCGTAATTTTACAATTCCATTTATTTTATTATGTTATTATATTGATAATATATTGACGATTATTTACTCTGATATGCTAACACAGCAAGAATAATTGAATATCAAGCAGTTGAAAGATGGAGCTAGAGCTCAACATTTATAGCAGTTGCCTACTGGCCTGGTGCATTGCACAAACATCCATGCATATTGTTGATCTTATCGTTTGATAATCAATTCTGAAAACCGGTTTCTGTACTAGACAGGCCGCTATGACAAACAATCATAGCACTGAAAGTGCTGATTGACGGTGACATTGTTTGGTCCGCTGCAAGTATAGAACTAAGTCCTTTCTCTTATAAACACAGAAAATCATCGGAACCTAATCTTGAATATAGGAGCATAATTTGAACACTCTTAGGTGAGGACAATTAGACAATGCTTCAAACCAAATATCTAAGCTTGATATTTATTTTCCAAACATAATTATTCATCTTAATGCTGTAGCTTTGAAAAGTTGATGAAAAGGCCACCTGGCAATATCATCGTTAATGTTTGTTCGCAGAACTACATCATGGTCAAATTTTCATTCCAGTTGCATAAAAAATACGCCAAAAGGACACAATCAAGATAACTGAAGCATAACATTAACAGATGGGGTTTTTTTTAAAACAGTACACTTGTTCCAAAGTTCAATGTTGTACTAAAAATTAAAAACGTAGGCCTTAGTTGAAGCAACTGTGCACAAGATGATCAATTTGCAAGATTTGTTTTTGTTGAAAACTGACATAAACTTGGTATTAATGTGTACAATGCATTGAATCTTACTAACTGAAGTACCACATAGTTTACAATTTATTTTAGCTAAGCAGTGATTTCGTATTTTTCCATTAAAAATATTACTGGGTATGTATACCCAGGTATATAGCTTAAATATACCACCCGTTTGGAGTAAGCCTTCGTAGCACAGTGTATACAACACTGAACTGCTAATTTTCTTTTACATTTTGGTCCTTTCTCTATAATTATGATTCAAAGCTTAGCACATTCTATTAAATAATTGTCCTGAGTTGCGTTACAGGAAAAAATAAATTGGTGCCAATCTGGTGTACAGTCCCTTTAAAGTAACCCGAGGACAACAATGATGAATTGTTTTCCAAACATAACAACATTTTATTGCAGAGGCCACAAAAATAAAAAAGTAAGTGAAAATGTCACAATCATGGTAAGCCAAACACAACATTTATAATTATTCTTAAAGCAGTACATTTTGTCCAATCTGTAAACATATGAAAGAGGGTCAAAAGGTCACAGTAAAGGAGATCTGAGGACAACCTTGATAATTGTTTTGCAAAACTTACTGAAATTTCGTTGCAGTACCTAAGAATAGAAAAGATGGTCAAACGGTAATTATCAAGGTTATCCAAGTACAATATTGATATTTGTTTTAAAAGTTATACACATGGTC
Organism: Mya arenaria; assembly: GCF_026914265.1. NCBI lineage: Eukaryota > Metazoa > Mollusca > Bivalvia > Myida > Myidae > Mya > Mya arenaria. The sequence continues at coordinate 30,201,032 of NC_069133.1, read as the reverse complement.
TAAATTTCTTTGCTGTTGCTTCAAAAATTGAATGTATGTCAAACAATCATATTCTATGTCATCAAAGCACAACATTGCTTTTTGTTTTGACAACTGTACTAAAAAACTTTCATTGAAGTAGCTTAAAAATAGGAAATTATGTCGAAAGGACAACGTTATCCCAGCACAATTTTGATTTTTGATTTTGAATAAATGGTCTTAATTTCATGGCTGAAGCTTCAAATTTAAATGTGTGTCAAAAGGCCACAATCTAGGTCATCAAAAGCCAACATTAAATATTGTTTTCAAAACTGTCGAAAATGCTATAGCTCTTGAAAAAATAATTAAATCAAAAAGGTCCCAGTCAGGGTCATCCGAGAACGACATATATAAATATATGTTTGTTTTCAAAACAGTACAGATGTCAAGTTTTCATTGATGTAGCTTTAAAAAACATATTCAACAACTTCAGAAAATGTGTAAATAACTTAGCCTTTGTCGATCTTACTAACATATTTCCTTGACGAGTTGTATAATACAGTCTATTATATGATGACGAGTCTTAGTATCTTTTTATCAAAATATTCTTTAAGTAAAGAGAGCAAAAACAACTAACCTGTTTTACTTCTCTAGTAAACAAGAGCTGTCACAGAGACTGCGCGCTCGACTATTACGCCGCTGTTCAGTGTAAGGATTGAAAAGTTTTGGCGAAACATGGATCACTGTAATATTAGATTAGATTTCAATGCAATACATTATGTATTTGTTGAGATATTAACATGAATGTGGTTACATGGAAAATTTTAAGCAGAATTTCTAAGTCCAATAATAATGGGTTATTTGCAAAATACAGTTATCTAACTTGGTAATTCAAGTAAGTTGGGTGGTTTAGTACCATTGTCTAAAGTCTAACATGCAAAACCTTAACCAGTATTTCTAAGTTGCATAATAAAGGGGCAAAAATGATAAAATATAAAAGATAGGGTTATCTTTCCTGATTAATTAAGAAGGTTGAATAGTTGGGAGCCTGTGTATAAAGTTTCAATGCAATACATGTTGTATCTGAATTTATATGTCAAATAATAAAGCAAAACCTTAACCAGAATTATTAAGTCGAATAATAAAGGGTCATTATTTGCATTAAATGCAAACTAGAGTTATCTAACTTGGTTAATTAGGAAGGTTGGATAGTTGAGTATCATTGTATAAAATCTTAATGCAATACATCAAGTAGTTGCTGAGATATTAACCTATGTGTGCTTACATGCAAAACCTTAACCAGAATTTCTAAGTCAAATAATAAAGGCCCATTATTTGCATTAAATTCAAATAAGTGTTATCTAACTTCATTAATTTAGTAGGTTAGGTAGTTAGGAATACATATCTAAAGTTTCAATGCAATACATGATGTATTTGCTGAGATAATGACTTAAAGGTGCTTACATGCAAAACCTTAACCAAGGTGTGACGCCAACGCCGGCGCTTGGGTGAGTAGTATATAAGCTCTCCATATTCTTCGAATAGTCGAGCTAAAAACAGGATACCATTAAAGCGATGCTATTCTCTGCACTACATGCATGCATTGCAAAAAATTCAAACCAAAGAATCATGCGATCATTCTCACACTGTTTGTAAGAAGAATACATATAAAGGTGATATCAAGTACAGCAGAAAGGAATAACAACAAAAAACTAAACTCTTATTAATTATGACATCATAATAGTCACCGTTAAGATGAAGTCATAGATTACTATGTGTTCATGACGTCATTTCCTATTTAAACCAATATAGTACCCCATTCAGTACCCAACGTGATTGAAAGTTTTTATCAGGAGATAAGATAAATATCACATATTCCTCTTAAGAATTGGTTGGAAATTTAATTTTACATTTTTTCATCACAATGAATACAAAATGACAAATTGTCATTTGAAAAAACTATTCTTGTCAATGAATTTGTTTAAAAACATGTGGGAGGATACTATAAGTTCCATGGTCAGTAGGTAACCCGATATGGGACATTCAATGTAAAGGAAACCATATTGCGGTGGCGTGAAGCTCAAACCTAAATATGGATTCTTCCCCCCCCCCCCCTATTTCCAATACTTTGTCACCTACTAACCCTGTAATGTAAGTATAACGAGGTTTTCACCCTGTTTAAATGTTTTATTTATTCATTGGAATATTCATCAAATCCGAATAAAGACGCCATTTTGGTGTAATTTAAATTTGGAAAATGGAAAAATGTGGTGTCACCGCGTGACCTGTCCTTGACCAACAGCGGTGTTTCATAAATATTGGAGTCGTGATATTTTTTTGACCAATAGAAATAGACCAAAGTTATATTGATATCTCCATGTGTATTTAGGACAGAAAAAATATGTGATGGCTGTATTTAACTGGATATAAAGTATACAAGTAAATAAAAAAACACGAAAAAAAATCTTTATAAAAAAACATTATTAAGAATGGGTAAAGTGATTGCTGATAATGAGCCCTTCTTAATCATTAAGCTATTTACTTTAGGTCATTTAATTGAGTTAGAATACAACCTCATTGTCTAATTCATTGTCAACGTAAAATCTTATGCAGGGATTGTGCATCAGGTGAGTGACAGTAGGCTGAGGAAAAACCAAACTTGAAGAATGAAATTGTTAATGATTAAGGATAGCACTTCATTTATGCCTATCTGAAATTTCATTTGCTTAATTGTAGGTTTATTCTATTTTTGTTGTTAAAGCTGCACTCTCACAGATTGAAAGTATTGACAACTTCTTTAATTTTTGTCTTGTAACGAGCCATTTTTTTTTGCGAAAATCCATGGAAACCAGTTATATAAGACTGCTGACAAAAAATCAGATCAAAGATTCTTATACTTAAGTTCAAAAATTGATGTTTTATGCATTTTTTCTTTAACCGTCAGTATCAGTTTAAGCCATTAAGCATCAATTTTTGAACATAAATATGAAAATCTAAGATCTGATATTTTGTCAGATATCTTATTATTGGTTTGCACATTTTACGCAATAATTTGCTCTTTCCAAAACAAAAAAATAAAAGAAGCTGTTAAAATAGTCAATCTGTGGGAGTGCAGCTTTAAGGGCTCATTATTTCTTAGTCTTAACAAGTTGATGTTCAAATTAAGAGTCTTCTTATCCATAAACATCTATTAAAACAAGTTTTTAAAAAAGAGGGTGTTTTGAAAATATCAAAATTGAATTAAGGAAAAGAATTTCATATTTGTCAGGTTTGAACTGACATTTCCAAATGCTTTACCCTTTGCGGTAACTAAGAAATATGTCAAGTCCAAGATATACGCATTAGCACAAAATTGACCAAGCACAATTCTGATCACAATTCACACACTGTGCAAGCATGTCAAAACATGGACATGTTAAAATTGCAAAATTTCCTTCTGATTGAAAAAAAAATCACAGGCTGTCAGACTAAATTACTGACACTCCTTTTCTATAAAAGTTCATGCTGTCTTCAGAAATAAATTGAAATAACGAATAAGGGTAATGTAACATTCTGCCAAAGGGGGAAGTGCATTCATAATATGTGGATGTCCTGGATTAAATATGCAAATTAACATACCAGGTCTCTGTTTTGAGGGAGAATATATGTATATAAAGGGTTATGCATGATTTTCTCTGAAGGGATCTGTTGGCCTTGAACATTTCAGTAATATGGCTTGTTTCTATTGATCTTTTTAGACATACATGTTTGAAGCTTGATACAAATGAGAATGATTTGCCCAAAATTGCAACAGAACAATTTCAGGGGCATAGCCAGCGTTACACACTTACACACATGCGTAACATCAATTTGAAAAATGAAAAAAATGGCCAAACATGACATCAAAGTCGAGGAATAAGCTATGTTATGACATCAGAATAAAACCTTAAAGGGAAGATCAGCTATAGAAAGCATTGTTTCTCTGTGCTAGATAGCTACCAGAGCCTTAAAAATCACTTGGTAACTACAGTCGTCGACCTCGAACCTATAAATCCCGACAAATACAAATCAATGCTAAACATGTTAGTTCCATTTTTCCGTGGGGAGCAGACCCCCTTAACCTTCTACGGTTACAGGGATTACCCATCCCATTGCCTCTCACATTTGGTACAGCCTGGCTACGCCCTTGAATTTAATTAATTGCCAAAAAATGTCAAAATCCTGTCTACATTCTAGTATTTTGATTTTTTTCATTGAGTAAGACCCTTTTGGGCTATTTAAACACTGTAAATATCCGTAAAGCTATATATATGTATACAATATTGATATCCCCAGCATGCACAATTAAGTTATGCATTATCTTTTACCATTGTTAATTTTAACATACAAGAAAATACTGTAATTTACACTTACCTGAAAAATGTGTAGTCAATGATAGAGAATAATAAGTGGCAGATTTTAAATCAAGGCATTTAAGGCTCACCAGGGGCTTAGCACCGTCCAGATAATACAGACAGGCTAGCTCCGTGTCCTAATGTCAGGATCATTTATAGTAACTTTATCTTGTTGAAAAGTTTAATACTTGACTAGTCCAAATAAACAGCAACTTCAGAGTCTTGGACAAGTTTTGTTTTGGCGAGTCTTCATGTCCACATCCAACTTTTTCTCCTAGCCAAGAATGACATTTCAAGCACTAAGTTTATTTGGTTTAAGTAATTGTACATTGAATGATTTTTTACCATTTTTGATATGGCACGTCACCTAGTCAACACATCTATAATTTTCGACTTGATGTATATTGAGCTTCAAGATGACGCGCATCAGCTAGATAATTCCAAAACGGCAATGCTATGTTGACAGAAGCTGATCGGAATTTAAGTGTTTAATGAAACACTTGTGTAATTATACACACTTGTGTGATTAAACAATGATATTGGCTCAAGATAGATTATGTGAAACTTTCGTGTTTCTATTTTGCAATGCAGTGTTTAATATTGAAGTGTTGTTACAGTTGAAGAAAATATTTTACTATGGTATGAATCAGATCAACATGGCATAAAGGGAACCAAATTATGCACTGGTCAGTCAATTGTAACCACGCCCCCCCCCCACCCCCAGATCTTGGGAATAGCGGGGACTTTGACTTTCAGTACAGCCAACACCGGCTAAATTCCATGCCATGCTGGGACGAACAGTTGGTAAAATCCCCACCAAAGTCCCTGCACCCCGGGGACTCGGTAAGGCCAATTACCCGCTATATTTAAAGCAGGCAAAACCACCGCATTTACCCGGCGATGCGGGGCCACCTGAAAAGCATACACACGACCCATTTCACTGGCTATTCCCCGTATATCCCCGGACCTGGGGTGGCCGTGGTTACAATTGACTGGTGCATTAATATCACAATTTTAAAGAAAATCTGAAATACCCTACTGTACTGTAATATATGTTTTATGCAGAAAGATGACAACTGTGACGAAGATGCAAGTTGTTTCGAGTAATTATCATTATTTTTTACATCAATATTTGCAACAATTATTAACATCTACTAATGGCACGAAGCAAAACGACGTCATTGATTTTTGGATTTTCACTAAGTTTGCATTTCCGTGTTTTACTGCAACTTACTTTTAGTAGTGGGTGACCTTTTACCAGATGTATTTCAGTCATTAATTGTATTGCGTTTAATTCAGCCAATATGACCACAAGGTGATGATGTTATTCAATTAATTATTTTTAATTCTCCTTTTTAGCACTAACAATCCATTGTAAAACTCTAGTGTGATGCCTTAAATCCCATTTGACATCGGAAATTCCACGGACATGTGTTGATTCGTCCGCCATCTTAAAACCGGGTCATTTTGGGTCATGCCATTAACACATCATATTTTGATGATTCTACTTAAAGGGTCTACAGTATGATATATATTTTAAAATATTTCGATAGTTCAAAGTATTGAATTAATTATGTTTAGCAACAATGTACTTCAGTATTCAGTTCAAAATTATTTTTTTCGATACAGTAAAATGGCCGAGGAGTTTTGAATGTAGTTTGGTATTAAGGTAGTGGAACTATTTCCATGTAGTTGTCGATATTGGCGAAATGATTTATCAATATAAATATTTGATTTGAGTACCAATTGTCAATAAATTATACATGACCCACTTCTCTCACTATTCGCCCAGATATTTTAGAAAAAAACTATGTAACAGCCAATTTAAATCAGCTGTGTATTCAAAACAATGATACGAACTATTTACTGAGCGCACTGGCGTGCTTTGGCTGGTAGTTGGATCGGCTGATGTGTCTACTAAGGACGGGCCCTGAGGGGCACCGTCCAAAAACTTGAGAATTCTAATCATATTTAGTTTAGCTTGTCTGGTTTTGGCCTACCTTGGAGACTGCATTTCGATGGATTGTCTCTGGTGTCGACAGTTGGCCTACCATGGAGACTGCATTTCGATGAATCGACAGTTGGGATACCTTGGAGACTGCATTTCGATGGATTGTCACTGGTGCCGACAGTAAGTCTACCTTGGAGACTGTTAGCTATTTAAAATGAAACTTGATACTCATGATCGTTTGTATAACTTATATCATGTTTTAAATTGTTTTTTTTATTGTAACGGTAGCAAGAAGAAAGGAAGTAACCGTTTTATAACTATCTACCTATAAATTACAACTATCTAACTATAAATTACAACGCTATACACTTAAACCGCACGCTTTTTTAACCGCTGACCTTGGCAACATGGTACAGTTACGTCATCCGCTTGGTGTCGCGACTATACCAAACGTGAATTGTACCGATTCCCAAACTCTTGCCAAACGATTTAACCTTAATCGACTTTTAAGATGAAGATTCCAGGCTCTACTCCGTTTCCTTAGAAGATACCAGAACGCGTTGCCACCGCGGGAAATCGTGGCGATACATTCCGCGGTAACCAACGCGGTAGTTCGCGTCATCGTTAATCTCTGCTACCGCCTACGACTTCCGAAAATATGCACAAAGCGAATCGCCGCGATGCGACTAACCGCGATTTTTTCGAACAAGGTCTCAGTTGTGTCTTAATTCTTTCACAGTTGCAAAGCATAATTTTTAGGGATCAAAGTACGTTTTGAGTAAGAACCAAGATTTTTAGATAACAGATCGAGTTTGTATGAGTTTAATAAAACTTACTAGAATTATATGTATAGGACGGGATCAAAGAAAACGCCGTCAGAAAATTGACAGCTACGTTAATTACCTTAATTAACACTTCGCATCGCCGCTTATTGTGGTGGCTCCACGCGATGAAACGCGGTGGAAGAACGCGGTGGCCATACTGTTTCAACCGCGCGTATAGTGCAAATTAGATAAAAAAAAGAAAAAAAGATAGCGTCCGCGGTAAGGAAAAATCGCAGCGATAAGCGAAGTGTGCAAAAACGCGTTGTTGGTAGTGTATATTGCCCTAGGCCAGTAGATGAACCTATTTTAATGTATTAATTTTTTTAGTCACTAGCTCCGTAACAGTCAAGGTCAAAGCAAGCTTTTTTTGGATAACTTTGTCCGTACAATAACTCAAAAACGGTTTGACTTAAGACTAGTTTCATTTAAACATGGAGAAATGCATACGGCGATTACAATACTGTTCGGTTGGGATTTTGACCTACTACTAGTTTCATTTTAAACATGAAGAAAAATATATATGGCGATTACAATACTGTTCGAACAGTGGGGTTGGACCTACGACTAGTTTCAGTTAAACACGAAGAAATACATACGGCGATCACAATACTGTTCGAGTCGGGTTTGACCTACGACTAGTTTCATTCAAACTTTAACAAATACATACGGCGATTACAATACTGTTCGAGTGGTGTTTGACCTAAGACTAGTTTTATTTAAACATGGAAAAATACATACGGCGATAACAATACTGTTCGTGTGGGGTTTGACCTACTACTAGTTTCTAAAAACAACAGGAAAAACAAATGGCGATTACAATACTGTTCGCGTGGGGTTCGACCTACGACTAGCTTCAGTCAAACATGAAGAAATACATACGGCGATTACAATACCGTTCGATTGGGGTTTGACCTAAGACATTTTCAGTTAAACATGGAGAAATACATACGGCGATTACAATACTGTTCGAGTGGGTTTGACCTAAGACTATTTTCAGTTAAACAAGAAGAATTAAATACAGTGATTACAATACTGTTTGTGTGGGGTTTGACCTACGACTTGTTTTAGTAAAACATGGAGAAAATACATACGGCGATCACAATACTGTTCGAGCGGGGTTTGACCTACGACTAGTTTTATTCAAACTTGGAGAAATACATACGGCGATTACAATACTGTTCGAGCGGGGTTTGACCTACGACTATGTTCATTCAAACTTGGAGAAATACATACGGCGATCACAGCACTGTTCGAGTGGGGTTTGACCTACGACTAATTTCATTCAAACTTGGAGAAATACATACGGCGATTACAATACCGTTCGATTGGGATTCACCTAAGACTATTTTCATTCAAACTTGGAGAAATACATACGGCGATTACAATACTGTTCGAGTGGGGTTTGACCTACGACTAGTTTCATTCAAACTTGGAGAAATATATACGGCGATTACAATACTGTTCGAGTGGGGTTTGACTTACGACTAGTTTCAGTTAAACATGGATAAATGCATACGGCGATCACAATGATTGATGTTCGTGTGGGGTTTTCAAATTAATGTAATAAACACTAGAAGTTTCTGTTCATGATCTGTGAGAAAACATACTAAAATCCTGTTTAGTTATAAATATATAAATATATGAAACACATAATTCGTCAAAACGTCTACACATATTATAGTCGTTTACAACCAAAGTCCAAAGAACCTTGTTTATGTTTATTAGATTTTAAGACAATAAGCACTCTTAACATTATCGCTTTGTTCGAAACAAAACGGTACTTAAACGAATAACAGGGAAGTTGGAAGAAACTCGAGGATTGTTAATAGGATGGATATGAGTTCCCATAGGACTATTCCTCTTTAAAACAATTAGTTTAATTTCTCTTCAAATACTCCTCACACACTGATTATTAATGGAAAGGCTTGGAAGTTATTAGGATAGATATGAGTTCCCATAGGACTATTCCTCTTTAAAACAATTAGTTTAATTTCTCTTCGAATACTCCTCACACACTGATTATTAATGGAAAGGCTTGGAAGTGATTAGTGGGTCCAAGCTGTTCTAAACCGTTACGCCGAGTGTTTACATATTTAGCTATTTTCAAGCATTTTCATATTTGTTATAAACAAAACAACAAAGTAGTTAAACAAGAAAACTTCTTGAACGCAGTGTTTGTGATTTATTCCGAAAGGAATTTTATGAAAAATAAAATGATTCATAAAACTTATCTATTTTATTTAATGGTCATTTAAGGTAAGTTGCGTCTCTGCTAGATATCACTAAAATGATATATAAACTGATTGTGACATATACACCAACACATTATTGCATAGGTTTCAATTAAAGATAAAAAAAATGAAGCTATACAACTTAACAGTACATACATTCCTTATACTCCTTCTACACTACGACTTTGAACCAATAAAATATAGGTCATGAGTGTTAATATTGTAGTAAATATAAGGTGTCCAAATAATCCATTATGGACAGTTGGTGTGAACCCAATAATGAAAGTTTTCATTAAAGACTTACATCCTTTACATTTTTTTTTATCTTATCCGGCTTGTATTTCCTTTTCCCTACGGATAAATTCCAAACTTATGTGATAAGATACTCTGCTGGTTTCTCAAAATAGTTACATTGGTATCTAACTCCAACCCTGCAGGACAAAATAATGTACTATTTATTAAATGTTGTTAACATAATTGCTCAGTATTATGACATCATAGATTCTGTCGATCTGAATGACAATCAGATTAGATGTATTTATACATAGTTGAAATGTTATCGTTGATTTTGTTTACACTTTTAACATTTCATAGATATAATAATTGTGTGTGCATTTGTGTATATAAACTTTGTGTATATTGTAAACTTATACCTCCAGTCATAGCTTCATTCATACATCACCCTATCAGCCCCGACGAAAAAGGCTCATGAAGTTCATGAATTATTCATGAAATAGTTCATGAAAAGTTCATGAAGGAAAATGGCCGATTTATTCATGAAGTTCATGAACTAAAGGTTCATGAACTTTATGAACTTTTAATGAAAAGTTCATGAAGGAAAAATGGCCAATTTATTCATGAAGTTCATGAATTATTCATGAAATAGTTCATGAACTTTTTAATAAAAAGTTCAAGAAGGAAAAATGGCCAATTTATTCATGAAGTTCATGAACTAAAAGTCATTCAACTAGAGTTCTTGAACCAAATTTCAAAAACTTCATGAACTAAAAGTAACTGAACTAAGTGTTCATCATAAGTGTTCATTTTTCTTTCATGAACTTTTTGCAGCAAATTAATATTATGAATTTCATAAATATTCATCAACAAAATTTCACTATGATCTTAACAATCTACTCAATAATTCATGTAATTGGAAACTATGAATGTTATGCAATAAACATGTAGAAATGCGATGATCCCAACTGTAATAGATTATTAGTGGATTGTAAGCAAATTAAACTTGACCATCGCATAAATATTCTAATGAATGTATTTTCAATAGTTATGCAATTGAACACACATTAATTTATAATACTAATTCATTGTTTGACAGTTCAATGGTTTTGTCAAGAAGTCGTCCATTTATAACACTTCCACTTTTTATGACACATAACACTGTTGTGAATATATACACCTAAGACCTTGCCAAATGATGTAATCATTGTAGATGATGATGGTTCTTCTTCTTTAGGGTAGAATGTGTGTAAGCTCCAAATTTATTTAATCACTGCGACTTGCCAAACTTTTTCTGACAGGATCTAGTTTGTGTGAAGTAGTCTCACTATACAGGAACAGTTTTTGTTCTCTAGTTAAGATAGCGTAACTCATTTTTGAACAGTTTCCAAAATTACATCTGTATCAATGTTGATTCCCACAGCAACTAACATGGAGTTGGTAGATGATTTGATTCTATACTGCAGTGCAGTGATATGTATCGCCCATGTCCTCCTTTTCTTTCTCAACTGGCAGTTTTCCTCTATTTTAAGTCTGTTTTTCCTGAAAACTATATGACATTGAATTTAGCTTTTGATAAGAAGCAAGTTTAAAATACATAATTAAAGTCTTCTTTCTTTAAATAAGGCCAATTTTAATTTATTTTAACTCTAGAAGATTATAGAATTGATGAGATTTTAAGCTGTTCACATTGAAGTTTCACTATGCAGTTGAAACAAAATTAGCTAGTATTAATTGTAGGTAGAGGACGATTCACATTTAAGCCTCAAAGTGATACCAATTGCGATCTACTGTCAAATTCTTGAGTCATATGACAGTTAAGGGGCATTGCTCTCGTAGTAGAATTGCTATGTTTGAGAGAAATGGGTCCTCCCGGGAAAAACAATAAATGTATGACTTTGTATTAACACTCACTTCTGTCAAATATGTATTTGGTTCCATTGAAATCCATTATGACGAGTTCATGACAAGAAAAAACTTCATAAAACTTTTAAAATTATCTTAGCTTAAACCCTTACTAGTTACTCTAGTCAGTAAAGTCATGAACACGTGAGCACCTGCAGAAATTGTATAGGACATGTTGGCGGGTTGGGGCTCTGTATGGTGGCAACATGATCAGGGTTCAGGCGTACCGGTAAAAGGAAAAGTTGACATCCTCACTTTCGCCACTTCTATAGCTGAGTAATTGCATAAATTGGTTGTGTATTACTCGTCTCCATTGAGTCTGAAATGGACAATTTACTTTAGTGATTATCATAAGAAATTATATGTAAGACATGTTTTCTTCACCCAATCACCCAAGAACATTAATTGAATGCAGTCACATATCACAATTCTAATCTGTCACATATTTTCGCGACTTCTTTAAATTGTCTATTTTCCGATCAAATGAAAGTATTACACAAGTAAACACATTTCAAAGTGATGAAGCGAAATGACAATAAGTTCTAATGATTTTTTGTAAGAAAAACATATAATTCATAATTAGAAAAATCAAATTGACGACTGACATGCTCTTTCCAGAAATAACAATTTACAGTCAATTGATATTGTCATTGAATAACGTTGTACATCCCAGCAAGCAAGGCTAAATGGGTCCCATATGAGCTGAATATGGGCAAAAAGCCCATATGGAGCCCATATAGGACCCATATGGTTGAGAATGCCCAAATGGGACCCATATAGCTGCTCATCTATATTAATTGGATACACAAATGGAAACGAAGATCATTGTTATATGAAAATATGTAAACATCGATACTATGTGAAAAAAGTTCATTATTTCATGAATCGGCTTCACATCTTTTGCCATGATATGCCCCAGATAGGTCCCATATGGATCCCATATATTCGGCATTATCATTATAGTAGGGCAGTGTTAGATGGTAAGGCACGATGTTGTGGCGATGATACATAAATACACAAGGAACAGATATTTTTCCGTATTTTCATTTTTTTGTTACTTCTTAAATATAAACTTTTTGCAACTGTGTTTTTAGTAGCAATTTAGTCACAAATAAAAAAAAATATGCAGAAGAACTGTCACGTGACATTTTATCGACGCGCGGATGATGAACGTGATTGAGTGAAAAAACAATGGTTAAATTCATCTTTAAAGAAAAGGTAAAGGTTCTTATTTAACTTTTAAAGCAACTTGTATTCATATTTATAGTAATTTGATTTTAAACAAGTGAATTACTGATGACTTTCATGTAGAAGTATTGTTTGTGCTACGATTTTGTATTTTGTCATATAATTTCGCGATAACATATAAAGTAAAGGCATTGGCAGATGCCAATACAAAACTAAAAAAAAAAAACAACGGCAAATTAATGGTTCATGCAGCTGTGGGGAACCTATTTACATACAGACCTCCAAAGAGACTTTAACATATTCTTTTCTCTTGAATGGATTCTGACAATCATTAATCTTTTATCCAATTTAAAAGTGCACCATGCAAGGATCGAGGCTGTACGAGGATATGAGCCAGGGTGAACAGCCACTGCTGCTAATGGTGATGGTGAGGATGATGGCCCTGTTACACCCAAGACCAACACCCCCCCCCCCCGCAACATTCCAGCTACCCGTTCATTATTCGATGCTCGGCAGAGCAGAATCCAAGAAGGTAAATAGAAAATTTTAATGGAATGTAAAATGGTTTTCATAATTGAACCTAGCTTGCATCTTTTTATTATTATAAACATTAACAAACAGCCAATCACATTATTGGTTGGTTTAATGGTTCACTCGTATATTACCTGAAGTGTCTTGTTTAAATTTTTATTTTTGACAGAATGTTATTTGTTCCAGATCGGGACACCTGGATCTTTGTGATTTTGGAAAACCAGCAGGAGCAATTGCGACAGCATACGCAGCTCCTGCATCTCATCCTGCGTCTCATCCTGGCGAGAGGTTCAGCACAAGATGCAGTTCCGAGTGAGTTGCCAGAGGGGATTATCTTTCCCCTCAAAACTGTGGTGGATTTGGCAGCCTTTAAAGAGCGAAAGTCACAAGCGAATGCTGCAACATCCGTTGTAAGTTTCCCGAACATAGTTGATTGATTTTTTATGAGGTGTCTTTAAATTTAAAAATGCATAATTTGAGCTTTAAAATTACATTTTGAAGTGACATTATTCATTTAAGTTTGTTTTTGAAATGTGATCTGATATTATCAATATAAGGACAGGCACACAAGCTGAGCCAGTATAGGGGGCGCTGACAGTTTTAATATTTAATTGTACCACATTGAGTGTGATACTATGGTTTTCTGTTTTGCATTTTATATGTGGATTTACAATCATTTTCATGCACAACTTTTTGTTCAAGGTAAAATACTTGGCAGAATAGGATGGGAGTGACTTAGTGGACACAGTTTCCGGATAATGAAGACGGTGTTGACAACAAATCTGGCCCGCCAATACTGGACAGACTCCACTTGATAAACATCTTTTTTCAGTGGGTGGTTTTGTTGTTGTATATATTAAGGTGTGCTAAATGAAACTACCTATGCTGTGCATACACAAATGGATTTAAAAAAAATATATAACTGAGTATTAGTGATAAAAACTGACAAACTTTTTAAGATACCTATCTAAATTTATCTGCCTAGTTAAATTTATCTGCCTAGCTAAAATTACCATATATAGTTAACGATAAAATGCTGCTTATTTATTACTGAACATTTGATAATCACTTTGATGAAATAACTGTCTCAGATATTCATCTATCCACTAACACTATTTACAGGATGTCTACAATTGAACCCAGCAACACACTTTAGAACCGCAAGGAAATGGAGGGGGCCATATAGAAGTGGCTTTCCGAGTCTCGAGGTCGTGAGGTCGGCCGCAAAGACCGAGCAAGGGTCACCCCGATGCTTCCTGAGTAGAATGTTGACTTATTTACTTACCATAAAAATTTGGATTTACGACTCAGAATTGAACCAACAAAAATTGTCAGAATATTTTTCAATTTGATTATGTACAATATGTATGCTTCTATTGTTTAATCATAAACACATCAATGTCATGTGACATGTTATGTAGTTTGTATGCAAAATGTATCACAATAATGTAATAATGAGATATCTCCCAACTTTTCCCCTAAATTTTCATATCGTAAAGGGTTGAAAGAAGAGCATTTCTTATCTATATTTATAGGCAAATCCATGTTGCTTTTACTTTTTTGTATAAACATAAGACAAACTGTCCATGACAAATAAGAGACCCATCAACAAGACAATATGTTTAGTTCACATTTGGATGATTGTTTTAAAGAAGAATCTTAATAAGTGAAACCTGTTGGCATTGAATAATTATCATAAAATCTCGGAATGATGTCGGTTTTTGTTTTACTATAATATTTTCTTATCCTGGGTACACCATTTTAAACTTTGATACACTCACAATAAACTTATTTTAAGATGAAGTAAGACATTTGGCTGAATGAAATAAGCTACTTAAGGGTGTTACGCTTAAGAACTTTCGAGAAATTGGGGCCAGATGACTAATTATATCAACCCCATTTATTTCCCTGGTGATAACAGTGATCCCAGATTTGTACATGGTAGATACATTTTTTTTAAGCTATGGATTGAGTGTGTATATATTAATTAATCCTTCTTGATGTACAACAATGAATCAGGTCTAAATGATATAATTTTATTATGTAAATATTTGTTATAACTTATATGCTGTTGCTCTACTTTTGTTTCAGATGTATTTTGTAATGTAACTCAACATACATGGAGGAAATAAGGATATATATATGTTTTAACATTCAGTCATGTCAGTTCACTAGTCCAGTATTACAAGGTGCAATAATAGTGTTAGTCAATAGCTCTGGTTTGTGTTTATTTTTTTCTCCTTTTAAATTCTTTTTTATTTTACATGTATGATTTTTGTGATTGAATCCTATGTGCCATTTAACTTGAAACTGTTATTTCATTCTGGTTTGAAACGCTGCTTTATGTCTAAGCAATATTGTTATACTTGAATGTGTAGATGCACTCAATGCTCTGTTTGTTAGAATTGTGCGTCTTTTGATTAGTGTATTTTTTTTTAAACACATTCGTTAAAGTATTTGGAGCTCCTCGGCCATTTTTATCGAAAAAAACCTCAGATGTATGCCGGTACATCAGTTGAAGTAGTTTGTAAATTTCTTAATTATATCATTAATTAAATGTAGGGTATTAGAATTGTATTTATTGATCTAAGTTTAAATTGAAGTGTATTATTGCAAACATAATTAAGATTCCCAAGAGTTAAGTCATAAAGTTTAACTGCTAAAAATTTTACTACGCGATCTACTTGCAGCGGACTTAAACGTACCGCTTTTTGAGTATGTAAACCGTCCAAATACATCAGAGGTTGTTTTTGATAAAATGGCCGAGGAGCTCCGAATGTCGTTAAAGCCTTTAAAAAGTGTGGGTTTTTTACATGTAATTTTTGACACGCTTTTTCAGTCAGACAGCTTTAACCGACAGATACAATCAATAAAACAAAGTTTTCACTTATTATTAAGTTATTAATCAAATTACCGTATAAATGTACTAGATCTTTTTAGCTGGGTATTGTCAAACCAAACTGAAAAAAATGTGTCATTATTTCAGTCACAGTTTTCTTGCGTGCCACTTTTATATTGCCAGTATTACGCAAAATCTTAACATTGTCAGTATGTAATTTTTGTTGACTTTTTTAGTGTACATCTTGTTTTACATTTCTAATGTTTTCATGTTAATAAACTTAATAAGATTATTGCTATCTTTGTTGTGTAATGAAATATTATGTTGACATTATGTCATTAGTACTTCTCAACATAGTTGTTTGTCTAGATAACCAATGAAAGGATAGTAATGCAATAGGTGAACACTCAATATCAAATATTTAAGGTAATTGGAATCAATATATTATAACATGTAATAACAAAAGTAACGGTTTACCCCAAATTAATTGTTTAGGTAGGGCATATAGAGCCCATAAATACCATGTGGGGCCCATATCAAGCCCTGTTAAAAAAACCATGTGGGGCCCATATGTGTCCTATATCGAGCCCAGTTCCAAAACCCATGTGGGGCCCATATGGGTCCCACATTCAGCCCATATGGGTTGCCCACATGGAGCCCTGTTGCAAAACCTATGTGGGGCCCAGATGGGTAGCCCACATGGGACCCATCTGGGTGCCATATTTTTTGTTGGCTGGGATTTAGTAAGGAGTCAAAACCAATTTAGTTCAACAATAATTTACAATTGATAGGTAAAAACTCACCAGTTTGCCATTCTGGTCATTTTAATGACCTACACAATGAAAGCTTCATCCATTATCGTCTGCAGAACTGTACTTCCGGTTTAATTCAAAATGGTGGATTATTGTTGTCATTCAGCTGTGTTTGCAATTTTTTTCAGTGTTAAAGACAACATATGGATTTTGAATTACACTGGAGGATAGAAATCGTAGCTTTTAATTATCTTACCAGCTATCAGCCAATGTGTTACATTTTCACGCTGTGTAATAGTGGAGATTAAAAACTACTGTTTGGAACATTGCCGTCACCGCAAACCAAGACTTAAGACATTTGCTTAAACAAAACGTAAGTCAATTTTGAAGTTTAAAAATCATATAAACGACTATGAATGCCTATCAATTATGTACAGCATGGTCACTAAAACAGAAGTTGTATGGGAAAACTATTTCTTAAGAATCTTAACCAATAATTTTTTTTTATTTCAGAACCAGTTGTTTGGGTTTATGAGAAAATCTTCTTTTGTTTTTCAACACTTTGTTAAGAATATTCCTTCAGCCACAAATCACAGATCATCTGTATACAAAGTTGATGAACAAGAAAGGTAAAAACATGCCACATTCCCCTCTCAATCCCTGGTGTACCCCGGCCCGGGGGTGGAGGAGGGGGGCGTTGTTACAATTGTCTGACTGGTGCATTAACAACTAGAAAAGCTAATTTTAAATGCAAACTTGAATCTTACGTTGCAGTTTTGCTTAACTTTAATGAAATGTTCAGGAACTTTCAAAGTTCATGAACTTATTCAAAAGTTCATCAACTTCAAATGTGGTTCATGAACTTTCAGTTAACTGGTCAAAAGTTCATGAACTAATAAATTATCACAATAACAGTTCATGAACTTCAATACTTGGTTCATAAACTTCACAAAAAATAATTCAAAATTCATTAACTTATTTGGAAGTTCATGAACTTTTAGTTTAGTTCATGAACTTCATGAACCTTTATCGCAGGGGCTGAGGACTTTTACTTTCTTATTTGGACTGAAAGTCGTTATATAGATGTAGAGTTAACATTAAATAGTTTCAATTTACTTAATTTTGACTGCTAAAATAATAAAGGGTTTAGTTAAAAAATGATGCTTTGAGAATGTTTTGTTTTATAGATTCATTTGTTTTTTCTTCTTATATAATAATAATATTTAACCTTTTTTTCTGCTAGAAATGCTCTAAAACCATTTATAGAATATATATTTTTTTTACTTAACAAAGGCTAATTATTATCCTTAAACTGCTGGAACATGGTACCTTTTTTGTTGCATATGATTATAGTATCTTATGCAATAGATGAAAGCTAGTCGGTGTAAATTATGTATTTCCACGCGGGCTGTATATTTTGTTCTCTGTTTTGTTCTTACATGCAATGTATGTTTACTGTATGCAATGGGACAACTGTATTTAGTTGACATTATATTTAGATGCAGTTACAAATACTATGGATATTTTTATAGTTATTAAGACATTACATGTTATACTTATGTATAATTTATAAATGTGTTCTTATCCACCTTAGCCCGCGAAGAAATTTGCCTATCATACGTTTTATTTTTACTTTATTCCCATTTTTCTGTTTTCCTAGATTTTCTACCACCCTTGACTTCCGGTTTCAGAGTAAGGTTTTATAACGGCTCATTTTCATGGTCGGCCCAGTTGTCTATCCTAAATTATGATCGGACCTGCTTGAGGCCATCAGAATTATTAATGTCGTTCATCTTTGTCGTGATATTTTTTTTTACTTTTATGTTATAAAAGGAATGGCAATATTACTATATTATAGTATATTCCATACTTGTTTAGGAGTCTATCATGAACTATTTTAATGCAACGTTTATAAATATGTTGAAACTGTTGTCTATCACAGATTATTTAGCTTGACGAAATAGGCTATTGAGCAAACAGATTTTAGGCTTAAAAGTATCACGTTTATGAAACTGTTGTCCGCATCTCAATAATATGTACCTTTTAATACGAAGTTGTTAGTGTCTATCAAAGAAATATTTTAATTGATATTTATGTATGTCATACAAAAATAACCCTATTATATACCATTTCTTTTATGGACATTTGAAGGTCCATATTAACAAAATCAATTGATATATTTTAATTTTTGCATCAAATATGTTCTTTGATAATATAAAGAAAAGAACATTGATCAAACAAGTGTAAGTGAGAAAGAAATAGAATTGGCTTCAATTGCCAATCAATAATTTCTGCTCACAGTCTGCAGTCTATCACAGATCAATGAGCAATTGCAATGACCAACAGTTAACAAAAACGCTTCCGTGGGAGGGGGGATGGCACACCCGGCACATGCCCCATCACTAAAGTCTTCAAAGTTTGCATTCTATCTCAAAGGAGTGGAAATTAATAAACTACACCTTTCAAATGCCATCATGTGCAGGCGATGTGAACTCAAAAAAACAACAAATTCAAACAGCGCAACTTCCTTTAATTATGTCCTCTTGATGTTTCTTCATCCGTATATAAACAACAGTTTCCACGTCTTCCAACAATTTCCAATACTGGTGAAAATGTATCCATCATCCGTGCGATATTTGTTGAAAACAAGAAAAGCATACATGCCATAAAACTGAGAAAAAAGTTATTTTCTCCAGTCTTGTAGCAGAACGCAATCCTTGAACATGTGCAAGATATGCCATGAAGTCAATATCACCACTACTTGAAGGCCACCGATGTGTTATGTTCACTTGTATGTCTTTCTGATTTCTTCACAAATTGCTTACGTCTAGCGGACCCTTGGGGGGAGGGGTACGCCCCTTAGGTATGTCCTCTCTTGGGGAGAGGAGTACGCCCCTTAGGTATGCCCTTTCTTGGGGAGCGGAGTACACCCCTTAGGTATGCCCTCTCTAACGTCTATTCCTGAACTCTCCCCTGCTTTTAAGATAAACTTTCATAACCAGTATCACTTATTACCTTATTATTATAATAAAATTCATTAAACTTATCTTGAAGCCATATGATGGCAGATAAACAATGGTTAAAGTTAAATGAACAGTAATGTTCATTTCTATTTTTTTATTGATAAGATTAATCCCAGTATGAAAGATTCATTTTATATTAGAAAATAAATAAAATATATATGTTTAGGAAAGACAATTAAGAAAACCATGTTTTATGATAGACAATATTTTTTATGTAAATGATAAATAAGAAAAAATATTCTTATTGTCTATCATGAAATATATATTTATTATTGTCTATCATGAAAAATATTTCTTACTGTCTATCAAGAATTGTTTTTATTATTGCCTATCATGAAATATTTTTCTAACTGTCTGTCATAAATATTATCATATTTTATGATAGACAATAAGAATTTTTTTTTTAATATTTCTTATTGTCTATCATAAAAAATATTTCTTACTGTCTATCATGACTTATTTTTATTATTGTCTATCATGAAATATTTTTCTGTCTATCATAAATTTTAATACATATGTTTAAATTAAAATATTTCTTATTGTCTATCATGAATTTTTTTTTTACTGTCTATCAGGAATTATTTTCATTATTATCTATCATGAAATATTTTTCTTACTGTCTTATCATAAATTTTAATGAATATATTTTATGATAGACAATACGAAAACAAATTATACATAATTACAGTAAAGCAAAAACCATGATTGACTGTAAGAAACTTACTACTTGTGTTTTCATGTAATTATAGGACAAATAAGAAAAATATAAATAATTCTTATTGTCTATCATAAATTTAAAAAAACAACAACATATTTTACGATAGATAATAAGAAAAAATCTGGATAAACACTAAAACAGCTAATGTTCAACATTTCAAGAATAATATTTTACGATAGACAATAGGAACTGCGTTGATCATGAATGATAGAAAATATGACAAATAAGACCACTTTTTTATGCTTCAACTATAAAATGTTCAGAATTTGTTTTCAAGATAGACACCAAAAATGTGTTTCTCCTTTGTTGACTTTCGTCTATAAACTCGAAGTTAGAGCAATATTAAAACCATTGCCAAGATTTCCAAATCCTTTAGGCGAAGACCATGACAAAAAACGAGTTGTCGTTTCAATTTCATGTGTTCGAATCGCATCCAGAGCCTCCAATAAACTTTTTTGCATGGTCGCCGCCATGTTGTATCACCTAAAACGACCAATTTACGGTAGTCGAACTACTTTACATTACTTTACAGTATATTAATAATTGTGATGCCCAATAAGAGGTCGTATAATAATCTGAGATAGACAATAGCATCGACGCATTTTCATTCGTAAACACTAATGATCATAACATTATTCGCTCAAAGATCATAATGTTTATAAACTGTTGTCTGCAGCTTGAACTCTTGGAAAAGGAGGTTACAAACGACGTTCATGGCTGCTTACAGTGTTGACAAAGTTGCGGAAAATCAACTCCAACATTCAGGCATACGGAGATCAAGCATGCTTGCTTTTGCTAATGTTTTAGCCAACCATATGGTGATTTCACTGAAAGATTAGTTCTGGACGATGAAAAATAGCCTGTACAGTGGTTGAAGAATGTCAAGTTCATGTTTGAGCTCACCATTTATAATTATTTTGTTGTGACAGACTATCATTGAGTGATGTTAAAAAGACTAATGCTTTAGATAACCATATACGTTTTAACAGCATTTAAAAGCCCAAATTTATGATAACTGCCACTCGGAAGAAAATTATTATCACTTAATTGTGATGAGAGTGGGTTTGTTTGCTTGTCTGTATAGGAAGTGTTTTAAAGTACTATGGGAAGGATCTATGCATTATTTGATCAGTCAGTTGTAACCACGATCCCCCCAGGTCTGGGGATAGTTGGGAAATTGGCTGTGTTTTAACCTTCAAGGTAGCTCCGCAGTGCCAAGTGAATGTGTTATGCACCAGTCAGTTGTATCCACAGCCCCTGCGGTATACTGGAAATGGGCCGTGTTTTTACTTCTATGTGGCCCCGCAGTGCAGGAGGAATGCAGTGGTTTGGTCTGCGCAAAAAAAGGTGGAATTTGACCTATCCTAGGGTCTCTGGGGTGCGGGGCGGGGGCATTTGGCGGGGATTTCACTGAAGCTAAAGATAATAAAAGATAGTTTATATTGAAAGCAACACTATATAATCAACATGTTTATACAAAATATGTATAGGGCAGATTTCACGTTTTGGTGACCAAAAAGTTCCCGGCGAATATTGATTTTTAAAATTTATTGCAGATTTGTGATTTCAACAAAATCTTTTACAGCAATTTCTTATCTATCATATTTTAGAACATTTGCAATGATTTATTCATGCATTTTTATAAAAAAAAGAATTTTGTATCACCATACCATTTGTGCTAGTGTTACAATATTGCCGGTAAAAACTTGTTTTTTTTTAATTTTTTGATCCAAAGAAGTATTTTGTCTTGCACTAAATGGTTCATTTATCTATAAAACAGATTGTACAGACAAAAAATAAAGATTGTTTCGTTTTTCTCAAATAAATTTTTTGAAACAAACCCAAATTGGACAACAAGACAGAAAATGTTTTCTGCAAACATAGGTTTTCTTTTTATATCAGATCAGATAAGCTATAAACATAAATGTTTTGTTGTGGTGATATAAATGTCTCTAGTATGGTGCAATTATCATTACCTTTGATATTAAACATATATATTATGAATTGCTAATTGCGAGTATGTGCTAGTGTTATCACAAGACAGAATGAGTAACATTAGCAGTATGTCACATTAGCAGTTGGACTGAATGTTTCACGACAAAATAAAATACAGACCTACCACAGACTGTTTGAGCTTGATACAGTATAAAACAAACTATATAAATGATTGATAAACACAGTCAATTAATAATCACAAAAAAATCATAATAATCATACAAGATTTGACGAAGTTGCAGTGTGACAGACGTACACATTTTATGAGCTTCTACAGTTGAAAATAGTTTCTTTGACTCTTCATTTAGTTTAAATGTTGTTATAATGTTTTACTCATTTGAGATTTTAATAACCTGTTGTTACAATATAATTCTATTGCTTCTCATATAGTTCCTACTAGTTTTGTTCATGTTGATTTATAAATACACTGTTGACCTAAGTTTATATGGTGTCAGACTGAATGACGAATCCTGGAAACACTGTTCCCGCAGCAGTTTGATTAAACAATCTCGTAAAAAAATATACCAATCTGGATAGAATAACTTCCAATACGAAACCCCACAAAAGAACTAAAGATCAGACTGTTGTGTGTCGTAAAGGCCTAGCTTAAGCCTTTTAAAAGTGACCCTCCCCCTTTTAAGGCCTAATTTAAGGAATATTTGGCATGATAATCCCCTGCTGTGCATCTCCTTCTAATCACACTGGTTTGACAGTAGGGGCCAATTTCCTGTGTTTACCGGTAGGTTTATCGGCTCATGGCCATTAAGGGTCCATTTCTATCTTAAAATATCCCATACTGCTCAGCAGGATACTCAGATCGGAGATCTGATAAGACAATTAGGCAATTATGCACCAATCAATTGTAACCACGGCCCCCCAGGTCCGGGGGTATACTGGGGATAGCCAGGGAAAAGGGACGTGTTTTTACTTTCCAGGTGGCCCCGCATGGCCGTGTGAGTGCGGTGGTTTTGTCTTAGTGCCAAATTTAGCGGAGATATTGACTTATATAGAGTCTCTGGGGTGCGGGGGGCATTTGGCCGGGGTTTTACCATCAGTTCGTTCCCGCAGGGCGGGGAGTTTACCCGGGGTTTACTGGACCGAAAGTCAAAGTCCCTGCTATTCCCCGGACCTGGGGGGCGGGGGGCGTGGTTACAATTGACTGGTGCATTAGATTAAGATCCATTTACAGAGGTTGTGTACAAATACACAGTGTCATAAGAGATTGATCAGAAATCTTTACCACGAACTGTATATGCCTACACAGTGACATGAACACTGATCAAAAGATCTTATCATAAAAAAGGCAAACAAACATCCAAAACTTTAAAACCTGTAACAAGAACCACCCCACCTGCAGTAACCTTGCATATAATCCAACCCGACACAGCAAAAGACAATTCTTATAAAATAATGTTTAATGTAAGTAAATTGCAACAGTCAAACAATTCAGACGATTTACACATCATCTTCTTGTCTTTAAGGGTATGGTTCTGAAAAAGAAATTAAATTATTACATACTTTCTGTTGAGATATGAGAGTGTTTTAAGTTATATATGTCTGCCTCTAACACAAGAAGTCGTGGGTTTGGTTTGATCCCCACCAGGGGTACTTTCTCATTGCCTCACAAAACTAACACAATACGTAATGTTTTCTACCAAGGGAGCAGATTTGAGAGATTAAATTCACAGAGATGTCTTCACAATCTTACAAACTAAAACAAAACACTCGAACGTAAATGCCATAAATTCAAACATTTTAAATTTTTAGCAACAGATCATTTTAGATACTACTTTTATTAACACTTCTTATTGTTTCGCTACATTCAAAAAACAGTTTTGTTTGAAATACTACAAGAATACAACGTATAAATTTATTATCTGTAAATCTATTCATCAGACTCCTTCCACATGGAACAACATTTAGATCGTCAACTTGCGCCACAATACCACTGGTCATAATGCACCAGTCAATTGTAACCACACACCCTAGGTCCAGGGGTGGGGTTCAGGGAAAATAGAAAAAGTCTTATCAGATCTCCAATCTGATAAGACCTGCTGTGCAGTTTTCAATGTTTTATTATGAAAATGGACCTAAACTAGGCCTTTTACAAATTTATCGTATTTTTTATTGTATATATATATATATATAACACTGGCATTCAGTTAATTTAATCTGGGACAGTTTGAAATTGAATAAAAAACAGTCACTAGATTGAACAGTTTTAGAAGCACAGAAACAATGTTCTTAAACTTTTATATACTCGGGGGGGGGGGGGGGGGGGGTGGGTTCAAACAGGAATCCAAAAGTAACACCAGGGGATATGTCCTATTGTCCAATAGCACACATTGTTCTGTCCAAAATGTAACACTAGCATTCAGGTGACTAAAATAAGGTAAAGATACAATATATAACTCAAGTTTGTGTCAAAAATAAGATTTGTCAAATAAGAAACACAATGAATCACAAAATGAGCATACAAATATTGACTTTCATCTCAAGCATTCTCTCTTGGTGATGTCAAACTCTGCTTCTGTCCTATGTAACATTAGGGGAAAAGTCCTTTCGTCACATTAGCAAACATATTTCTGTCCCAATTATAACATAAGATTTCAGTTTACTTAATCAAATTCAGATTAAGTATTAAACAGTTAAGCTTGTATCAAAAGCATACAATGGATCACAAAAAACAAAACATAAATATGTGTTTTATAAAAAAAGAAGGTTTCTGTCCAATGTAACATTTGCAGTTATGTCCATTTGTCACGTTATCATCTATATTTCTGTCCATTTTATAACGTTTGCATTCTTAATTCTGTCCAATAAATAACAATATCAAACACAAAAGTGGTATGAATTCAATATAAACTACGTACCTAATGAATGAATACTTACAAACGATAGTTTACAGACGACATTGTTATGTTCGAATAATTTACTCTGGGAAAGTCATCAAATTTCAACGATTTTCTTGCTTTATTAAGCGCTTGTCTTAATGCTAGCGTGACATAATGTTAATGTTACATCGAAGGACAGAATGAGCCAAACTTGGATGAAGTTTTTATCAACGGTATTCACCACTATTTTTATCATTTCAATGTCAACTGTGAACCAGTCAAATATAAAAGTAATCGCTACCCGGATGTTAACCCTCAGTCGGTGTAAATTATTCATGAATAGAAAAGGTGCTATCGTCATGCTAAAATGGGACAGAATCGATTTTGCGTAACATTAACACATTTTTAGACCTAAAAAACTTTATGATCGGGAATGACCAATTTCTTGTTACATGCAATACTGTTTTTATCTGACACGTAGTCTTTGTTTTCAGTGATTTAATAAAGGTGTGTTTAGGCTTAAAACAGTTAGCAGTGGATCATGTCTGCTAATGTTACACAACAATTGGAGGACAGATTACCGTAACGTTATCACCATGCGCAATTACCGAAAATTTAAGTATATTACGAACGAAATGCAATCATTTTAGATATATTATTGTTTTAATTAACATTTCTTGCAAACATGATTCAACAGACAAGAATAAAATACTTACCAGATGTTACTGAAAAGCATCCTCAAAAAAGTGGTATATTTGTACCAGGAAGATTTTCTGTCTTTTTTGTCCTAAATATCGGCATATTTTTACATTTTTTTACCTTATTTAACACAATATTTTCATTATTTTAATACAAATCACTTCTATTAGGTGTTCTTATTGGGTTGGGAAAGGCAATTGCTGTATATATGACGTTGACATGCAATAGCAATAAATGAAAGCAAATGGGCCAAATAATTGCCTTTTTTGTGAAATCTGCCATAGACATCGAAATAACTTACTCCCGTGATAATATAAAGGTAAAGGATGTTGTTGGTTAAAAGTTTTAAATAAACAAATGTAAATGTTACAGATGGGGTCAAGTGCAAACATGCTGATTGATTTCAATTTTATTATTAGTCCTCAAATATTGGCAAATGGTAAATATAGACTTCTATGAAATCATATACAAAGTTATAAATGACATTGCCTTGCAAATGCTGCTGGACTATCTGAGCCCATGGATGAAAGGGTCTTTGCAAAAATTAATAAGCTATTCTAAGAAGGTATAATGCACCAGTCGAAAGTAACCATGGCCTCCCCAGGTCCAACGGTATACCTGGGATAGCCAGGGAAATGGGCCATTTTTTATCTTCCAGGTGGCCCCGCAGTGCCAGGGTGAATGCCGTGGTTTTGTCTTCGCGCTAAACATAGTGGGGAATGGGTCTTACCTAGTGTCCCCAGGGTTCGGGGCATTTGGCAGGGATTTTACCATCAGTTCTTCCCACAGGGCGGGGATTTGCACCTAGGGTTGGCTGGACCGAAAGTCAGTCCCCGCTATTCCCCGGACCTGGGGGGCGGCGTGGTTACAATTGACTGGTGCATAACAGACATTGGGAGTGTGAAGAAACACCTAAAGGAGAATGTCAGGACACTTTGTCTGCCTGGCATAAGTGTGGCCAACAAAAGATTTTTCTGAACAGCAGAAACATTCGAAACCACCTTCTAAGGGCTAGAAAGAATATGGACCAGTCGCCTAATGATCTGTAGAATGTAGAAACATATGCTAGAGAAACTGGAAATGAAATTTGTCAACCAAAGGACAATATATCAATCATAACAAATTTACAAAGAAAATGATAGAATGGAAGTTATAAATAAAAGGTTACAGCTTTGACAGGAATTTTATGTTGATGTCGGTAGTAATCATGTTGGCAGTGAAAGTTTTCCTACCAATTATGTAATATACTATCTGCATTGATGATTCACCAGACAAGAAACTGTGAAGCTCGATGAAGTGGATGAAGAGGAAAATAACAACAAAGGAATGGAATTGAAGAATATAATTTGAATAGAAGTATTTACACTAGCTTCGTTGTTCAGATGCAAACCTATGTATGGTATCGTAATCACATATTGTAAGAGGTAAAATGTATTATTAGCCGGACTTCCCAACTTCACTCATATGAGGAGCAGGCTCAACAACAATATTTCTTTGTACACCTTCTATTCATGTTTCAAATTATTGTTTCAACTGTTTGTGATTGTATACTGTTCCCCACATTTAGAATAAGAAAAAAACAATTTTTGAATTTTATAGAAAACAATTTTGGGTAACAGTTTTTTTCTATGATCTTCTTTTCATTTGTAATTGATAATGATGCATTGGTATGCTTGATTATGCTTCATATCATTTGATATTTTTGCAGAAATATTCTGTTTTATAATGACTTGTTCTAAAACCAACAAACATACATAATATTGTATTTTCAGATAAATGTTTAACTACTGAGAAATAACAGCCATCATTTCATTTCACATACATGATACCGGTACATATTTCTCTTGAAAATCAAAACAATGAGATTTTCTGACTTTGTAAAAGTGCCGTAATTCATAGTTATTTATGCTAGATAGTTGGTATGAGTGAACCCTTTGATGAATCTGAAGAAAAAAAAATATATTTTAGGTTATTTAAGGTAAAATGGCACTAAATTTTGTAGAGGTCAAAATTCAGCACATTCCCTCCAAGTCACTGTGGTAAATTATTAGGAAAATGGATAATCCACTCAACTATATAGGCACATACCCCAGCTTTTGCTGAAAAGTTGAATATCAATAAATATTTTCAAAACATTTATTATAATGCAGATGCCACAAGTCCATGTGCACATTGTGCATTTATTAATAGATTTAAAATGAATGTACAGTTGTAGCTAGGTTAAAATAAACCTTTAAAATCAGTTCTTTTTATATCTTTGCAGGGAAGTGATGGATGGCAACACCGGTATCCGTGACGGTCATATGTATTGAAGTGTAGGCTTGTGGGCTGCAGTTCCACAGAGTGAGACACACCGGCACTATCTCCTATCCCACCGCCTAGATCTGGACTCAGTGGAGATGTTACATTGCGCTGTTAACAGTTTTAACATGATTATTCGCTACAACCTGGACAATCTGCTGTCTTTATCTTTGCAAGAGTTGGGATTTTGTCCAGCTTTGTGTACTTTCTCAGTAAAAGATTCTTACAGTTGCTGAAATAGTATCTTTACAAATGCATGAAATGTTATTTAGGAATAATGCTTTGTAGGTATATACATGTATGTATTTCACCTCAGCTCAATATAGGGATAGTAAATGTTTAGTTTCTCAGACCATTTTGTAACATTTTAGTAGGGAGCACATAATGCTATTGTTTTTACAGGATAATTGCTTTCAATTTGTATTACCAGTTTGGCTTTAGAGCTGCACTCTCACAGTTTGACACTGATATGAAATGTTAGGGGGGTTTTGTCTCAGAATACGCTCATGTTGGCATTAAAGCCTTCAATTCAGTTATCCATATAAAGGTAACTTTCAATAGAACAAATCTCAATTGTAAGAAAGAACGCCAAAATCTAAAAAAAAATAAACGTTAATAATGCTTTTTACTATAAAACATCAATTTTCTAACATAAATATGAATAACTACAGTACATTCAAATATTACCATGAAACATCAATTTTCTGACAAAAACATGAAAAACTACATTCAAATCTTATGTTAGCAGTCTTATATCTCTGTTTACCAGACATTCACTCTGTAAGAGTGCAGCTTTAAATTACTATAGAGCAAAAGCAAAATCATTTGAAGAGTCATGCTTTAAAAGAAGCACCATTTAAAGTAGCAAGTGTTACCAATGCTTTTCAGCAAAAAAAAGCATTTTTTAAACTTCTTAAATGAATAAACTCCATTATAGAGTTCTATTGGAGCTAATAGTGATGTATTGATTTTTAAATTAGCTATATTGGAACTTTAAGTGATTTGTTACCTTTTTAACTAGTTTTTATCAATAAGGAAATTAATTATTTTGCTCTCTCTATAAATTGTGACCAAGTCAGAAGTCACTATAACCATTTCATGTTTGTTGTTAATGTAGTTGTGTTGTAATATTGCTTAAACTTATGTTGCAAGATTTGTCTAATAAAACATATATATAGAATAATTTGCTTGATTGTGATGAAAGTTGATAACTTGACAGCCAAGTCTGTTTGGTAGGTAGAAACCAGGCGCGTAGCTGCCTATAAGCGAAATACACGGCTGAATCCACATGATTCTGACAAAAAATAAAACAGTTTAGCCAAAGCTACAGAATCACTATGTTTGTTTGAGTACATGATGTAACAGACACATGGACATTGTCATCGAGTATGTAATTATACAGTTCAATGGCAAAAAGGACAGACAATTAGACATCTGTAAGACAATCTGAGTGTTTTTCACATTATCGAACCTTATTTGTTTGCTATTTTGTAGAAAAGATCTGCCGAGAAAATACTGTGTACGTTCAAGAGCCTCATCATAATGTTCCATTTGTCACCAGGTTGGATATAACCAAATAACTCTTGGATTGGAGGCAGACATCTTAATCCACCAAACAGTCTCTCACCCTTCTTGACTAGTACATTGGAAACGTTATCAGAAGATGAATCTCTAGAAAAAAATTATCCAATTATAGGAATATGTATTTATTTTAATTTTATTTATTATAGTTTTTAAAAAAAAATATTTTTCTTTTTTTCTTTTTTTCTTTTTTTTTTTTTGGGGGGGGGGGGGGGGGGTGCGCCAGGTGCGTTCCCCTATAGCTGTTAGTGGTTAGTAACTCAAATACCAAGAACAACGAAGTTTCTTCATTATATTTATCGATTTTACTTCGTTTCGAACAGTAAGAATTTAGCTATACAGTGAACTCGTAAATAAGAAATGTATTGTTATGTTGAGTGCAGAGTGACCGTTGTTTTCTGTTATAAATATGCCTTAATCTGTATAACCATTGCATTGAATCATTGCAAATTCATATTGCATGTGGACTTTCATTCATGATTTGCTTGATAAAGGAGAAGAAGGGCCAAAATGTTAAGAGTTTCAATTTGTTAACGATTTGAGATTTTAAATACGCCGCCATTTCATTCGACCAATCAAATCACATGTTACAAACTGAGCGAAAAACAACAACAATCCGGAAGTCAAGGGTGGTAGAAAATCCAGGAAAACAGAAAAATGGGAATAAAGTTAAAAAAAACCGTATGACCGGCGAATTTCTTCGCGGGTTAAGGTTGAGTATTTTGAAGATGGATATCATGTCCTTAGATTGCGCATTCGGAACTCCTCGGCCATTTTTTCAAAAACAACCTCGGATGTATATGGACGGTTTACATACTTAAAAAGTGGTACGTTTAAGTCCGCTGCAAATAGATCGCGTAGTAATCTTATTTAGTAGTTAAAATTTATGACTTAACTCTTGGGAATCGTAATTATGTTTGCAATAATACACTTCACTGGCAATCAATTTAAACTGAGAGCAATGAATACAACTCTTAAACACTACAATTAATTAATGCTTTTATTCAAAAAAAATACGGACTACTTCAACAGATGTACATACCGGCATACATCCGAGGTTGTTTTTAAAAAAATGGCCGAGGAGCTCCGAATGTAGATTGCGATGACTGTCAATCTGCAGAAGTTCTTTTGAACTGAGTAATAAGATGATTACGTGACCCGGGTAGAGAAACGTTCAGTACCATGTTAGTATATTATACAGTACAAAGTGCATATTTAAAAAAAAAAAAAAAATATATTTTTTTTACATATTCGGTATTATAATTTTTAGTGAGGAATTATAGGATTTTTTTTTGATTTTTTTAAAAAAATGTTTGAGTTTGAAAATCCGGTGCCAGTGGGATCAGAAAAGTCTGTCATGCATTGCTCATATAAGGCGCGTGCAGGCCGGTAATCAAGTTATATATGTTATGGGCGGGGTCTGACCTCCGTAAACCAATGGAAATCTATACGGATATACCCGAGGAACATTGTTAGATCGTCACCATTCATATATAGATATCTTTGCCTTTGCATTGAAAATAGTTCTATATGTTATCGGGAAGTATGTCAATCTTCGCCTTTCGACCGGGAATCTGAAAGCGAGGTACGTTTTTTAACCTCCTCATGTATATGATACAATGTAAATATTAGCATTTTGATACCGATTTGAATATTCATTCCGATCAGCATTATGGCCCTTAACACACACAAACTATTTCAGTAGTTAGTCTGTACTGGTATGTTTGTTAGCCATAATGGTGTACTAAACTGTTTTATTTACAGAAGGATTGAAAGGTAAAGCGAACGAAATAAAATAACTCGACTTTCATTGCGCAGTTTTTCAGATATTGCCTGTCATCAATATGTCATTGAAAACTATGTTTAAAAAACACAATGGTGGAGGTTCACACGATGCTAATACTTTCATTATTGTACAGGGAATATGGAGCATAAACAATATGACTGTACATGGAAATTGTGATGAGGACTCTAGAGCACATACAATATAAATGTACATGGTTGTGGTGATGAGGACCCTGGAGCATATCCAATATGACTATACATGGATGTGTTGATAAGGACTCTGGAGCATATACAATATGACTGTACATGGTTGTGGTGATAAAGACTCCGGAGCATATCCAATATGAATGAACATGGATGTGGTGATGAGGACTCTGGAGCATATTCACTATGACTGTCCATGGATGTGGTGATGAGGACTCTGGAGCATATACAATATGGCTGTCCATGGACGTGGTGATGAGGACTCTGGAGCATATACACTATGACTGTACATGGATGTGGTGATGAGGACTCTGGAGCTTATACACTATGACTGTCCATGGATTTGGTGATGAGGACTCTGGAGCATATACAATATGACTGTCCATGGACCTGGTGATGAGGACTCTGGAGCTTATCCAATATGACTGTACATGGATGTGGTGATGAGGACTCTGGAGCTTATCCAATATGACTGTCCATGGATGTGGTGATGAGGACTCTGGAGCTTATCCAATATGACTGTCCATGGACGTGGTGATGAGGACTCTGGAGCTTATCCAATATGACTGTCCATGGACGTGGTGATGAGGACTCTGGAGCTTATCCAATATGACTGTCCATGGATGTGGTGATGAGGACTCTGGAGCTTATCCAATATGGCTGTCCATAGATGTGGTGATGAGTACTCTGGAGCTTTTCCAATATGTCTGTACATGGAAGTGATGATGAGGACTCTGGAAAATATCAAATATGACTGTACATGGATGTGAAGATGAGGACTCTGGCGCATATACAATAGGACTGTACATGGATGTGGTGATAAGGACTCTGGAGCAAATACAATATGACTGTACATGGATTTGGTGGTAAAGGCTCTGGAACATAAACAATGTGACTGTACATGGATGTGACGATGAGGACTCTGGAGCATATACAATATGACTGTACATAGATGTGGTGATAAAGACTCTGGAACATAAACAATGTGACTGTACATTGATGTGGTGATGAGGACTCTGGAGCATACACAATGGCTTACTTGGATGTGGCTATAAGGACTACGGAGCATATACAATATGACTATATATGAATGTGGTGATGAGGACTGTGAAGCATATAAAATACGACTGTCCATGGATGTCGTGATGAGGACTTCGGAGCATATACAATAGGCTGTACATGGTAGGCGTGATGAGGACTCCGGAGCATATCCGATATGACTGTACATAGATGTGATGATGAGGACTCCGGAGCATATACAATATGACTGTACATGGATGTGATGATGAGGAATCCGGAGCATATATAATATGACTGAACGTGGATGTGGTTATTAGGACACTGGGGTATATACAATATGACTGCACAGAGTGGTGGTGATGAGTACTCCGGAGCATATCCAATATGTCTGTACGTGGATGTGGTGATGAGGACTCTAGAGCATATCCAATATGATTGTACATGGATGTGATGATGAAGACTCTAGAGCATATACACTATCTCTGAACATGGATGTGATGATGACTTAAGAGCATATCCAATTTGACTGTTCATGGTTGTGATGATGAAGACTGGAGAATAAACAATATGACTGTACATGGTTGTGATAATGAGGACTTTTGAGCATATCCAATATGACTGTACATGCATATGGTGATGAGGACTCTGGGGCATATACAGTATGACTGTATGTGGATATGTTGATGCGGACTCTGGAGCATATACAATAGGACTGTCATGGTTGAGGTAATTAGGACTCTGGATCATATACAATATGACTGAACATGGTTGAGGTGATGAAGACTCTGGAGCATATACAGTATGACTGTACATGGATGTGGTGATGAGGACTGTGAAGCATATATAATATGACTGTTCATGTTTGTGGTGATGAGGATTGCGGAGCATATCCAATATGACTGTACATGGATGTGATGATGAGGACTCTGAGGCATTTACAATATGACTGTACGTGAATGTGGTGATGAGGACTCTGGAGCATATAAAATATGACCGTACAAAGCATATCCAATATGACTGTACATGGTTGTGGTGATGAGGACTCTGAATCATATACAATATGACTGTACATTGTTATCAAGATGAGGACACTGAAGCACCTACAATATGACTTTACACATATGTGGTGATATGGACTCTGGTGCATATACAATATGACTGTACATGGATGTGATGATGAGGACTCTGGAGCATTTACAATATGACTGTACATTGTTGTCGTGATAAGGACTCTTGAGCATATCCAATATGACTGTACGTGAATCAATATGACTGTACGTGGATGTGGTGATGAGGACTCTAGAGCATATACAATATGACTGTACATAGTTGTCGTAATGAGGACTCTGGAGTATATCCAATATGACTGTACATGGATGTGGTGATATGGTCTCCGGAGCATGTCCAATATGACTATACATGGTTGTGGTCTTGAGGACTCTGAATCAAATACAATATGACTGTATATGAATGTGGTGATGAGGACTCTAGAGCATATACAATATGACTGTACATGGATGTGGTGATGAGGACTCTAGAGCATATACATTATGACTGTATATGAATGTGGTGATGAGGACTCTAGAGCATATACATTATGACTATATGTGAATGTGGTGATGAGGACTCTAGAGCATATACAATATGACTGTACATGGTTTAGGTGATGAAGACTCTGGAGCATATACCGTATTGATGGGGATCATATACAGAATGACTGTACATGGATGTGGTAATGAGGACTCTAGAGCATATACAATATGACTATATATGAATGTGGTGATGAGGACTCTAGAGCATATACAATATGACTATATATGAATGTGGTGATGAGGACTCTGGAGCATCTACAATATGACTGTAAATGGATGTGGTGTTGAGGACTCTAGAGCATATACAATATGACTATATATGAATGTGGTGATGAGGACTCTAGAGCATATACAATATGACTGTAAATGGATGTGGTGATGAGGACTCTAGAGCATATACAATATGACTATATATGAATGTGGTGATGAGGACTCTAGAGCATATACAATATGACTATATATGAATGTGGTGATGAGGACTCTAGAGCATATACAATATGACTATATATGAATGTTGTGATGAGGACTCTAGAGCATATACAATATGACTATATAAGAATGTGGTGATGAGGACTCTAGAGCATATACAATATGACTATATATGGATGTGGTGATGAGGACTCTAGAGCATATACAATATGACTGTACATGGATGTGGTGATGAGGACTCTAGAGCATATACAATATGACTGTATATGAATGTGGTGATGAGGACTCTAGAGCATATACAATATGACTGTACATGGTTTAGGTGATGAAGACTCTGGAGCATATACCGTATTGATGGGGATCATATACAGAATGACTGTACATGGATGCGGTGATGAGGACTCTAGAGCATATACAATATGACTATATATGAATGTGGTGATGAGGACTCTAGAGCATATACAATATGGTTATATGTGAATGTGGTGATGAGGACTCTAGAGCATATACAATAGACTATATATGAATGTGGTGATGAGGACTCTAAAGCATATACAATATGACTATATATAAATGTGGTGATGAGGACTCTAGAGCATAAACAATATGACTATATATGAATGTGGTGATGAGGACTCTAGAGCATATACAATATGACTATATATGAGTGTGGTGATGAGGACTCTAAAGCATATACAATATGACTATATATGAATGTGGTGATGAGGACTTTAGAGCATCTACAATATGACTATATATGAATGTGGTGATGAGGACTCTAGAGCATATACAATATGACTGTACATGGATGTGGTGATGAGGACTCTAGAGCATATACAATATGACTGTAAATGAATGTGGTGATGAGGACTCTAGAGCATATACAATATGACTATATATGAATGTGGTGATGAGGACTCTAGAGCATATACAATATGACTGTACATGGATGTGGTGATGAGGACTCTAGAGCATATACAATATGACTGTATATGAATGTGGTGATGAGGACTCTAGAGCATATACAATATGACTATATATGAATGTGGTGATGAGGACTCTAGAGCATATACAATATGACTGTAAATGGTTTAGGTGATGAAGACTCTGGAGCATATACCGTATTGATGGGGATCATATACAGAATGACTGTACATGGATGTGGTGATGAGGACTCTAGAGCATATACAATATGACTGTATATGAATGTGGTGATGAGGACTCTAGAGCATATACAATATGACTATATATGAATGTGGTGATGAGGACTCTAGAGCATATACAATATGACTGTACATGGATGTGGTGATGAGGACTCTAGAGCATATACAATATGACTGTATATGAATGTGGTGATGAGGACTCTAGAGCATATACAATATGACTATATATGAATGTGGTGATGAGGACTCTAGAGCATATACAATATGACTGTACATGGTTTAGGTGATGAAGACTCTGGAGCATATACCGTATTGATGGGGATCATATACAGAATGACTGTACATGGATGTGGTGATGAGGACTCTAGAGCATATACAATATGACTGTACATGGATGTGGTGATGAGGACTCTAGAGCATATACAATATGACTGTATATGAATGTGGTGATGAGGACTCTAGAGCATATACAATATGACTGTATATGAATGTGGTGATGAGGACTCTAGAGCATATACAACATGGCTGTCCATGGATGTGGTGATGAGGACTCTAGAGCATATACAACATGGCTGTACATGAATGTGGTGATGAGGACTCTAGAGCATATACAATATGACTGTATATTAATGTGTTGATGAGGACTCTACAGCATATTCAATATGACTGTACATGGATTAGGTGATGAAGACTCTGGAGCATATACCGTATTGATGGGGATCATATACAGAATGACTGTACATGGATGTGGTGATGAGGACTCTAGAGTATATACAATATGACTATATATGAATGTGGTGATGAGGACTCTGGAGCATATACAATATGACTATATATGAATGTGGTGATGAGGACTCTAGAGCATGTACAATATGACTATACATGGATGTGGTGATGAGGACTCTGGATCATATACAATATGACTGTACATGGTTTAGGTGATGAAGACTCTGGAGCATATACCGTATTGATGGGGATCAAAATTATACAGAATGACTGTACATGGATGTGGTAATGTGGACTTTGGAGCACATATAATATGACTGTACATGGTTGTGGTGATGGGGATCATATCCAACATGACTGTACGTGGATGTGGTGATGAGGACTAGGGAGCATATACAATATGACTGTACATGGTTGTGGTGATGGGGATCATATCCAATATGACTGTACGTGGATGTGGTGATGGGGACTAGGGAGCATATACAATATGACTGAACATGGTTGTGGTGATGAGAACTCTAGAGCATATACAACATGACTGCACATGGTCGTGGTGATGGGAACTCTGGAGCATATATAATATGACTAAACATGGTGGTGGTTATTAGGACTCTGGAGTATATACAATATAACTGCACATAGTTGTGGTTATTAGGACTCTAGCATATACAATATGACTGTCCATGGATGTGGTGATGAGGACTCTAGAGCGTATATACAATATGACTATATATGAATGTGGTGATGAGGACTCTATAGCATATACACTATGACTATATATGAATGTGGTGATGAGGACTCTATAGCATATACACTATGACTATATATGAATGTGGTGATTAGGACTCTAGAGCATACACAATATGACTATATATGAATGTGGTGATGAGGACTCTAGAGCATATACAACATGGCTGTACATGAATGTGGTGATGAGGACTCAAGAGCATATATACACTATGACTATATATGAATGTGGTGATGAGGACTCTAGAGCATAAACAATATGACTATATATGAATGTGGTGATGAGGACTCTAGAGCATATGTACAATATGACTATATATGAATGTGGTGATGAGGACTCTAGAGCATATACAATATGACTATATATGAATGTGGTGATGAGGACTCTAGAGCATATACAATATGACTATATATGAATGTGGTGATGAGGACTCTAGAGCATATACAACATGGCTGTACATGAATGTGGTGATGAGGACTCTAGAGCATATATACAATATGACTATATATGAATGTGGTGATGAGGACTCTAGAGCATATACACAATATGACTATATATGAATGTGGTGATGAGGACTCTAGAGCATATACAACATGGCTGTACATGGATGTGGTGATGAGGACTCTAGAGCATACACAATATGACTATATATGAATGTGGTGATGAGGACTCTAGAGCATATACAACATGGCTGTACATGGATGTGGTGATGAGGACTCTAGAGCATAAACAATATGACTATATATGAATGTGGTGATGAGGACTCTAGAGCATATATACAATATGACTATATATGAATGTGGTGATGAGGACTCTAGAGCATATATACAATATGACTATATATGAATGTGGTGATGAGGACTCTAGAGCATATATACAATATGACTATATATGAATGTGGTGATGAGGACTCTAGAGCATATACACTATGACTATATATGAATGTGGTGATGAGGACTCTAGAGCATATACAATATGACTATATATGAATGTGGTGATGAGGACTCTAGAGCATATACAATATGACTGTCCATGGATGTGGTGATGAGGACTCTAGAGCATATACAACATGGCTGTACATGAATGTGGTGATGATGACTCTAGAGCATATACAATATGACTGTATATGAATGTGGTGATGAGGACTCTAGAGCATATACAACATGGCTGTACATGGATGTGGTGATGAGGACTCTAGAGCATATACAACATGGCTGTACATGAATGTGGTGATGAGGACTCTAGAGCATATACAACATGGCTGTATATGAATGTGGTGATGAGGACTCTAGAGCATATATACACTATGACTATATATATGAATGTGGTGATGAGGACTCTAGAGCATATACAATATGACTATATATGAATGTGGTGATGAGGACTCAAGAGCATATACAATATGACTGTCCATGGATGTGGTGATGAGGACTCTAGAGCATATACAACATGGCTGTACATGGATGTGGTGATGAGGACTAGGGAGCATATACAATATGACTGTACATGGATGTGGTGATGGGGACTAGGGAGCACATACAATATGACTGTACATGGATGTGGTGATGGGGACTAGGGAGCATATACAATATGACTGTACATGGATGTGGTGATGAGGACTCTAGAGCATATACAATATGACTGTACACGAATGTGGTGATGAGGACTCTAGAGCATATACAACATGACTGTACACGAATGTGGTGATGAGGACTTCAGAGCATATACAATATGACTGTCCAGGGATGTGGTGATGAGGACTCCGGAACATATAAAATATGACTGTACATGGTTGTGGTGATGTTGACTCAGGAGCATATGCAGAATGACTGTACATAGCTGTGGTGATGGGGACTCTGGAGCATATCCAATATGACTGTACATGGATGTCGTGATGAGGACTCTGGAGCATATACAATATAACTGAACATGGATGTGGTGATGAAGACCCCGGAGCATTTACAATATGACTGAACATAGTTGAGGTGATGAGGACTCTGGAGTATTTACACTATGACTGTACAAAGCTGTAGTGATGAGGACTCTGGAGCATATTCAATATGACTGTACATGGATGTGGTGATTGGGAATCTGGAGCATATACAATATGACTGTATATGGATGTGATTATTAGGACTCTGGAGCATAAACAATATGACTGTACATAGTTGTGGCTATTAGGACTCCAGAGTCTATACAGTATGACTGTACATGGTTGTGTTGATTAGGATTCTGGAGCATTTACAATATGACTGTAATATTGTGGTGATGAGGACGCTAAAACATTTCCAATATGACTGTACGTGAATGTGATGGTGAAGACTCTGGAGCATATGCAATATGACTATACATAGATGGACGACGGACGACGACGACAAAGATATTGGTTATGCTTTAAATAAGTCAGGCCTATGCCAAAAAAGCCCAATATTGTTAAAGGTGTTCATATTATAGATGATATTACATAATAGGGAATATTCCCCTTGCATACATCGGTATAACATAACAATGAAATGTAATCTTTGGTCACATCTTAAATGTAAGTTTTAAGGGACTCCCTCGTGTGTCACAGTGTCAGACATCTTTTTATGAATGTGAAAAAAGCTTGCGATAAATTGAATAGTAAAACATTACTGCAAGTTCAAATAAGAGAACTTATAGTATTATACATGATGAAGTCATATCTTGTTAAATTTCCATACATCTCTGTAAGTCACAGGTTAGATTTATTTGATAAACTTATTGACATACGCCTTGGTCACGATATAATGACAAAAAGTGTTTCACAAAGGGTAAAAAATCAAAGTTTTCAAATAGCCAAATTACATACGTTCCATAACAGTAGGGTCATGGTGTTATAATAATTCGAATAAAATCATTAGGTTCGAGCTCCAGTTTTTTTTTCAGGGAGGTTTATGTATCAAGGAATACTGAAAAACAATACTTTTGTGATGTATATTTAAATGCTTTTGATAATGTGACAGAACTCATTTATAATGTTTTTTTTTAGCCAGACTTGTTGCATAGGTGCCAAATAAACAGTTATGGGCAAAATAATTGACTTTATTCCTTCTTAGTAGAAATAAATGAGATTTAACCATAAATGTCATGATATTATTTTGAATTTGACTGCTTGTAAATGATCTAACATTTTTAGAAGCCCAAGGAAGCAAATAAAAGTGATTTTTTCTAACACCAGAATCAAAAACAAACAAGGCCATACCAATTTTTCAGCATTATCTTGATGAATAATTTTTTTAGATCACTTTCTGTATCTGGTCCGAAGTGTCTACGGATGGGACAAAAGGCACACTATATATTTACATATGAACTTCAAGTTCAGTTACAAACCTAGTATAAACATCTCTTGTTGCAAAAATGCTAACAGAACACATAAATGAAGTACAAGGTATTTAATATTTCTAAATTTCAGTAAGACAACCTTTTACAATGTAATTGTAATTTGATAATCGGACCTTTTAAGTTCAGTTTTAAGTTGCAACTTTCAAAGGTGAAAATTCATTGAATTATAATGGTGTCAATCAGTATATGTTTTAAATTCCTCATTGAACACCAAATGTAAGATTTTTCACTAGTTCAGTTGTAAGAAATAGACACGATGTAAATGTACCATGTGTTGTAAGTGTCTACGGATGGGACATAAAACTATTTAATGTAATACCAAGCTGCAGGCATAAGATATTCCCTGATGGTATCCACAATACTTATACTGTATCCAGTTACTAACTACTTCAATGTTTCAAGGAAATTTTAACTTAGAAACATGTTTAATTAACAATAACCAGGGCATTTTATATAGTACCCACGGGTCCGACTATCAGACCCATTCCTAAAGCAAAATATATGATATTTTTTTCCAATCTTCAGAAAAAAATCCCAATCAAAAGTAAAACAGTGTTTTTACCTGTACCGGTTCATTCAACATCCTAAAATTAGGTGATGTAAAGTTTTGGGGATAACTGAATTCAGAAATCATTGATTTTCATCACATTCAGAGATCATTTGAAATGAAAAATTAGTATCTGTCATGATTCATTGCAATAAATATTTACACCCAAGAATTAAGATTTCAGCTGTTTTATGGCTTTTGAAAGGGAAAATAAACTTATAATTAATAATTTCCTCATTTGCAGGTGACTGAAAAGCTTGTTATTTTAACTGTAAATTTTCCCAATTTAGGCATAATTGTGACGCAAATTTTCCCAAAATGTCTAGGATCCTTTTTCCAAAAATGGGCAGAAAAAGCCCTGATAACTGATATATATATACTCCAAAACTGAGAAACTGTTCTGAATCATATGTATAAATGACATTTTGTCAATGACCTTTTCTTAACTACTTAAGAACTCCAGAAAATAAATAATTCAGATGCCTCGGCCAAGGTCATTGTCATTACTTGAGATTGGATGTTCTCTCCATTGAGTAACTTTACATCTTTTTTATTCGGTACTTTTCCGGACACATCTACTGACAAATAACAGTTCCTGCAGTCAGCCTATCTTTCCTTGTCTTTCTTGGTTTTAGTTTCCACTTCTTTTCATTGGTGTTGTCTATTTTCCCTGTTGGTCGCCTAACTTGTAGGAAGGAAGCAATCCCACTACCAAAGCTAGTATGGTATTTGGTTATATTCCTATCAAGCACACATTGCAACACATTGTTGTATTCTGTCTTCTTTTCTTGTGAAGTCCCTCCATGACTCAATTTCACATCCTGTATTCTTCTTTTAATGTTGTTCATATTGACTGTTTCGCTCAGCTTTAAATTTCTTCTAGCACTCTTTGGTAAAATAACACCCTTTTCTTCCAAATTTCTTCTTATCGTTGGTGACATACTCTATCAGTTTTTCTTACACTCTTGTTTTACGCTTTGGTGTTGTAGGCATACTTTCTTTTCCTTTTGATATTGCTCTATATTTTGTACTTCTTGCTTCTTGAATTAAATGGAGGCTCACACATCTCATTACTTATATTTCAGCTGAATTTGTGGCTGTTCTGGATCTGTTAATATCATCGTTGTCTATTGTACCATCTGTTTTTGTTTGATCAATGTTTGTAGTATCTTGGTCTGTTGAAAGACTATTTTCACTGTATTTTTTTAAGTTTTATCCCCATCGTCCAATTCTGTACTTTAAGCATCTTTAAGCACATTCTTCTTCTTTTTCAGGCTTTCATTTTCTTTCATTTCTCTATTCTTATTGTTACACGGTGTCTGTCTAGGAGTCCGGTTTTCTCCATTAGTTTTGTTTGTGATATTGTCTGGTACTTTCTTTCTTTTTGGCAAGCTATTTCATTTTCTTTTCTCTCCATATTTATTATTGTTTTTTGGTTTCTCTTGGATCACTT
This sequence comes from Mya arenaria, assembly GCF_026914265.1. Lineage (NCBI taxonomy): Eukaryota > Metazoa > Mollusca > Bivalvia > Myida > Myidae > Mya > Mya arenaria. The sequence continues at coordinate 30,158,065 of NC_069133.1, read as the reverse complement.
TCTTTTCTCCCTTTGTCAATTTGCCTTTCATGTGTTGCTGGGAAAAACATGCGTCTACGGATGGGACAAAATTTTCTGTATTTTTGGGTGCATACTCAGGCGTATAATAAATTTGGTAATGTATTTATTATGTATAAATTTCTTATTGCTATTGATAAATGAGTTGTAGTTCTTCCAATTGAGGGTCATATTTTCACAAAATACCATATTGCTAAGAAATTTTGGCCATTTTGTATCCCTGAATTAAAAAAGCCAGATTTTGGTAACGAAATGGTGGGTTCAGTTATATTAGTAGTACTCCGTCAGTTTTTATGCAATTTAAATGAAATAACCAGCTACAGAAAGAAGACTAAATTGCTTACTCAATGCTCAAGATATCTGATACAATTATTTTCCAGTATTTTTTTATTCTTTATGTTAAAAAAGGGGTAATTTTGAAATGAAACGTTGTAACGACAGTTTTTAGCCACATTTTGGCTATTTGGAGGTTGAAATTAGAAAACGCGTCAAATCAAGCGATGGAAGTCTGTATAAGTTGAGTCGACAGATATATTCTACATATCATGAGACATAAAAAAGACAATTTTAACATAACATGTTAAGAAAATTACAACGTAACAACAGCAAAAAGGAAATTGTCATTATATCGTGACCAAGGCGATAGTGATATGTTATGGTAGTAAAATCTGGGGATATTCTAATGCACCAGTCTTAGAGAGATTATATCTTAGATTTAGATTTTAAAACCCAAGTCAAATTACAGAAACAAAATGTCTTTGTTTATGGTGAATTGGGCAAGACGCCATGTAAAAATTGAACTATGTACAATGTCATTAGATATTTGACTAAGATTATTTGTACATCGGATATAAAGTATGCTAAACTTGTATGATGTTAAATGACTTAGAAATATATCCAAATAAGGCATCTTGGGCAAAGCATGTTAGAAATATATTACAACGATTTGGACTTCACGATGCTTGCTTATTCCAGACCGCAGGAAATGTGAATTTGTTTTCATATCATGCTGAACAAAGAATAAGTGACCAAAATAAGCAAGAATGAAATGCAGATACACACAGTTCAAGTAGAGAATTAACCAATAGATTGTTTGCTGAATTTAAATTTCAACCATATTTAGATATATATTGTTAACATTGAAAAGCATACAATATCATTAACTAAATTACGTGTTAGACATTGTATAGAAACAGGACAATGGAACAAACCTGCACCTAGTCCATTTAATGAAAGACTCTATTTATGTTTTAATCTTTAGAGGATGAATTTCACTTTATGTTCGAATGTGAATGTTTTATAGAACTAAGACAAACACTAATAAATAGATATTACCGTACAAAGGCTAATGTTATAAAGTTCAAAGATTTATTGCAATCAGAAAGTTATGTTGTTTTGAAAAAATAAGCAACATTTTGTCATCAAGCATTTGCTTATATATACATATACATCTATATATATATATCTTTATACATATACATATATATGCTCATATATTACTAATTATATAACAGTTAATTTCAGGCAGCAAATGCTTGATGACAAAATGTTGCTTATTTTTTCAAAACAACACAACTTACACATTGAGTTTTGCCTAAATTAATGATTTATTCTATTGCAAGTTACTCTCTCTGCGCTGTATCTTACTACATGTACATGCACAAAATACTCATCGTCAACCATATACTTGTATTAACCATTGTATTTGTAAACTGTACTCAATGAGTTATGCCTACTGTATATGTTTCTCCATAATAAACAATTAACATAATTATCAATAAACATATATTTCCGCAAGGCTATCAGACCCGGCATAACACATATCCAAACCTTGATGTATATTTCCGCAAGGCTATCTGACCAGGCATGAAACATATCCAAACCTTGATGTATATTTCCGCAAGGCTATCTGACCCGGCATGAAACATATCCAAACCTTGATGTATATTTCCGCAAGGCTATCAGACCCGGCATAACACATATCCAAACCTTGATGTATATTTCCGCAAGGCTTTCTGACCAGGCATAACACATATCCAAACCTTGATGTATATTTCCGCAAGGCTATCTGACCAGGCATGAAACATATCCGAACATTGATGTATACTTCCGCAAGGCTATCTGACCCGGCATGAAACATATCCAAACCTTGATGTATATTTCCGCAAGGCTATCTGACCCGACATGACACATATCCGAACCTTGATGTATATTTCCGCAAGGCTATCTGACCCGGCATGACACATATCCAAACCTTGATGTATATTTCCGCAAGGCTATCTGACCACGCATGACACATATCCGAACCTTGATGTATATTTCCGCAAGGCTATCTGACTAGGCATGAAACATATTCAAACCTTGATGTATATTTCCGCAAGGCTATCTGACCAGGCATGAAACATATCCAAACCTTGATGTATATTTCCGCAAGGCTATCTGACCCGGCATGAAACATATCCAAACCTTGATGTATATTTCCGCAAGGCTATCAGACCCGGCATAACACATATCCAAACCTTGATGTATATTTCCGCAAGGCTATCTGACCAGGCATGAAACATATCCAAACCTTGATGTATATTTCCGCAAGGCTATCTGACCCGGCATGACACATATCCAAACCTTGATGTATATTTCCGCAAGGCTTTCTGACCCGGCATAACACATATCCAAACCTTGATGTATATTTCCGCAAGGCTTTCTGACCAGGCATAACACATATCCAAACCTTGATGTATATTTCCGCAAGGCTATCTGACCAGGCATAACACATATCCGAACATTGATGTATACTTCCGCAAGGCTATCTGACCCGGCATGAAACATATCCAAACCTTGATGTATATTTCCGCAAGGCTATCTGACCCGGCATAACACATATCCAAACCTTGATGTATATTTCCGCAAGGCTATCTGACCCGGCATGAAACATATCCAAACCTTGATGTATATTTCCGCAAGGCTATCTGACCCGGCATGAAACATATCCAAACCTTGATGTATATTTCCGCAAGGCTATCTGACCCGGCATAACACATATCCAAACCTTGATGTATATTTCCGCAAGGCTTTCTGACCCGGCATAACACATATCCAAACCTTGATGTATATTTCCGCAAGGCTTTCTGACCAGGCATAACACATATCCAAACCTTGATGTATATTTACGCAAGGCTATCTGACCCGGCATGACACATATCCGAACCTTGATGTATATTTCCGCAAGACTATATGACCCGGCATGACACATATCCGAACATTGATGTATATTTCTGGAAGACTATATATTAACTATCATTTCAGCATTTCTGACCATTTTTAAAAGCATCTCTCTATAATTGTGGTCTCATTGTGTAAACAAGGTTTTTCCCAAATTTGACCTTTAATCATCATATTCAAAATGGCCAAGATTGTATCAAGAAAATCATTTGACCAATTATTTAGAAGCATTGGTGTAAACAAGAGGCCCAAAAGGGCCTATGCTCTACTGGCATGGCTCTTGTGGTCATTTTCAATCCAGAGCATGTACGTTTGAGAAATAGGCAATAGATATATAGTTCACTTTTAGTGTTTGGTTAGCTGAAAACGCTGCACGTTCAACATCTGAGGACAGGAAGTGTTGTAAGCAGATTAGTTGCATGAACTATTTTAATATGTGCCAAGTAAAGGTAATCTGAGGGTAAAAAATATTTGCTTTCAAAACTGTACTCATCGTCAAAATTTCATTTCTGTAGCTTTAAAAATAAAGTCGGTCAAAGGTCAAAGTCAAGGACATCCGAGGACAACATTTATGCTTGTTTGCAAAACTGTTCACATGGTCAAAATTTCAATACTGTAGCTTTAAAAATTAATAAATAAGTCAAAAGGGGTGGGGCCAGCTTTTGCCCAAGGGGCATTATTTCAAATGTTTTCAATTGCATCATATGATGCTCCACAACAAATATCAAAGGTATGGGCCTTGTGGTTTGAAACAAGAAGATTTTGAAAATATTTCTTAAATAAGTAAAATAAGGAAAATTGTGACACCAAGGGCAGTGCCAGTATTGACCCAAGGGGCATAATTTGAACAACCATGGTAGTGGACTACTAAATAAAGCCTTGTTCAAAATAGCAAGGATTTGCATAGTGGTTTAAGACAAAAAGGTTTTTAATATTTCCCAATTTAAGGGGGGGGGGAGTCCGTCCCTTACAAAGAAAAGATAACTCTTCCCTGGGCCTCCGCCGAGGTCGTTTGCATTTGCCGCACTGGTAATGACCAGTAATGACCCCAGGGGCATAATTTGAACAAACCTTCACAAGCAATTGTGACTTTACATGTAAACTTGGCTAAAATAGACTTCGCTCATGTAGACTTGGCTAAAAATAGACTTAGCTTAAAATAGCATTTTTTTATACTTTCAAGACCAATAATCCAGGCATGCATGGGCAGATCTGGCTGGTTTTCAATAGGAACCAAGTTCTAATGAATATCTAAATACTGTACAAGTTTCATCGAGATAGAATCAAAACTGAAGACTGTTTCATGTTCACAAGCAATTGTTTACAGACGAACTGATATTTTAATACTTTCAAGGCCCATAATCTAGGCATGCATGGTCAGATCTGGCTGGTTTTCGAAAGGAACCGAGCTCTAATGGATATCTAAATACTGTTCAAGTGTCATCGAGATACAATCAAAAATGAAGACTGTATCGTGTTCACAACCAATTGTTTACAGACGCACGGACGCATGGACGAACATACTACGTGATGTGGCCTGTAATTGAGATATGATAGTTCAAGGATGATAGGATTGCAGAAATAAAAGGGCTTGATTGGTAACATTAATAAACATGGCATTTTTGATAAAACAAGGGCAATAACGTACTGGCTATAATCAAACTTGGCATAGATCTTATGGTCATATAATTTTCGTTTTAAATATGATCAGGATTGGCGAAGAAATTAAGTTGGCAGACTTGTAACAAAGTTGAATTCGGCATTTTTTGATAATCTGGTCAGATTTGGCCCATATTAACTTGGCCGAGATCTTGAGATAATATTCTTAGTACCCTGTCAGATAGACGACAGACAAAAAGGCGGTAAAATAAGCTCACCTTTGACCACATCATGGTCATAAGAGCTGAAACTTATAACACATATATAAATGAAAAATAATAATAATATTTTTTTTTTTTTTTTTTAGAAAATCTTACTTTTTTGTAAAAGATAAATCACAATTGTCTTAAGACATACTATTTATGAATTCCCATGTGTTTCAAAAGATTCCCTGGTAATGCACATTTGTAATTGCATATTTGACACACACAGGGCTTATCACCAGTATGAATTCTATAATGCATAGCGAGCTCTTTATTTCTGTAGAATCCTTTTCCACATTTGTCACAAAAATATGTCCTCTCATTTCTATGTCTCTTTAAGTGCTCTTGGAGATATCCCTCCATTTTAAAGGCCTTCCCACACCCCTGAACCTCACAGGCAAATGGATAGATCTCTTCATGGACTTTAAGATGAACACTAAGTACCTTCTTTGTCTTAAAGGTCTTTCCACATTTTTCACAAGTAAGGGGTCTTTCCCCACAATGAACAACCGAAATATGACCTTTAAGGTTACCAGCATTACTCAGAATGGCACTGCAAATTGGGCACTTGTGAATTGCAAATTTTCGTCTATTTCCATGAGAAGTATGATTGTGGTTCAAGAGATTGGAAGACTGATTATACTTCTTTCCACAAATATTACACTGATGTTTTCCAGTACCCTCATGAATTTCCATATGTAGCTTAAGTTTATGAAGTTCAACAAATGATTTATCACAGATGCTGCATTGATGAAGTTTTTTTTTTTTATGATATTTCAAATGAGTCAAATAACTAGAATAATTTCTGGAATAGAACTCCTTTTTACAGAACTCGCAAGTAAACACACACTTTCCATTCTTCTTATGAGTGTTGAAAGCTCCAAAGTATTTAAAATCATGTCCACATTCCTTGCATGAATAAGGTCCTCCTTTCTCTTTGCATTTTTGTGTCTCACTGCTTACCTTTTGAGGTTCGGGGTTATCTTCAATAAATGTATTTGTCTTTTCGGCTATCAAAGTTTCTGTTTCATAATCATCTGTTGAGACATCTTCAATATCAGCAATCACAGTGTCATTTACAATTGCCTCAGCATTACCACCATGAGAACATTCCAGATCAGCTTCTAGTTCTTTTCTCACAAACTCCTGTAAATCATTGTATATAACATGCTCTGTTTGAGATTTGTTAGTGTCTGTATTTGGTACTTTGTTTGTTTTAAACAATTCTTGACATGAGCTACTGTTTGGTGAAGGCCTCCCACTACTATCAGAATTACAGAGCTGCCCATTTTCCATAAAGCGAAAGGGCAAACCTGAAAAAAATATGTTCTTTTGTTAAGACAAGTTGATTACAAGTACATTGTATATTCATCAAAGGGCCAACTAATTGAGTAAAAAATTAGAGGGTTTGGAATCCTTCAATTGGATTAAGTATATATATCCCGGACCCCAGTAAAAATGTCAGTGGAATACCAGTGGAATACCACTGTACTCCAGTGGTATATATAAATACACTGGTATTCCAGTGGAATATATAAATACACTGGTATTCCAATGAAATATCACATAATACCAGTGGAATACAAATGCATTTCAGTGGTAAACAGTAATAACACTGGTATTCCACTGGTAACCAATAATCAGTAGTGGTATGCCACTTGTCAAATTTATTTCAGTTGTATACCACTGGATTTCCAGTGGACTGGATTAAGAAAATTAAGATAATGAATGAAATTAAATCAGGTTAAGTGCTTAATGTATGATAAGATATACGGGTTAGTTTGGATTCTGGTTACATAATTAACACATGCTATTCTATGGGTCAATGGGGGGGGACACAGTAGGCCCCTTGGCACCTAAGGGAGGTACTCTGTTGATAGGCATAGGGTGGTTGGCCCTCTTGAAGCGTGTGGGAAATAAGCAGTTTTAGTTCCAAGATTGCATTTAAACATATCTTTTCTAGTTGTTAATGCACAGGTCAGACAATTGTAACCACGCCCCCCCCCCCCCGGCTTGGGTACACGAAGGATTGAGAGGGATATGTGGCATGTTTTTATCTTTCTTTTTCATCAACTTTATATACAGATGATCAGTGATTTGTGACTTATGGCTTAAGAAATATTCTTAACAAGGTGTTGGAAAACAAAAGAAGAATTTCTTATGCACCCAAACAACTGGTTCTGAAATATTTTTTGAATCGGTTAAGAAATAGTTTTCACATACAACTTCTGTTTTATTGACCATGCTGTACATATTTAATTGATATGCTTTCATTGTTGTTTATATGATTTTTAAACTTCACAATTATGTTATCTTTTGTTTAAGCAAATGTCTGGAGTCGTTGGTTTGCGATGACGTCAATGTGTCAAACAGTAGTTTTTAATCTCCACTATTAGACAGCGTGAAAATGTAACACATGGGCTGATAGTTGGTAAGATAATAAATATATGTGATTTCTATCCTCTAGAGCAATTTAAAGTCCATTAGTTGTCGTCATCACTGACAAAAATTGCAAACACAGCTGAATGACAACATTAAGCCTCCATTTTGAATTGAACCGGAAGTACATTTCTGCAGACGATAATGGATAACTTTCAATTTTTGTGTAGGTCATTTGACCACGATGGCAAACTGGTGAGGTTTTACCTATCACTTGTACATTATTGTTGAACTAAATTGTTTTGACTCCTTACTTAATGTACAACTATATTCAATGACAATAGAAAGTGACTGTAATTCCTGGAAAGAGCATGTCAATCGTCAGTTTGAATTTTCTAATTATAAATTATATTATTTTCATACAAAAAAATCATAAACACTTATTGTAGTTTCGCTTCTTCACTTTGAAATGGTTTTACTTGTGTAATACTTTCATTTGATCGGAAAAGAGACAATTTAAAGAAGTCGTGAAAATATGTGACATTTTAGAATTTATTTCATGTGACTGCATTCATTTAATGTTCTTGGGTGATTGGGTGAAGAAAACATGTCTTACTTTTAATTGTTTATGACATTCACAAAAATAATTGTCCATTTTAGACTCAATGGAAACAAGTAATACACAACCAGTTAGGCAGTTACTCAGCTATGTGACGAAAGTGAGGATGTCAACCTTCCCCGTTACCGGTATGCCTGACCCCTGATCACTTTGCCACCCCACAGAGCCCCAACCCACCAACATGTCCTGTACAATGTCTGCAGGTGTTCACTTGTTCATGACACTAGAGTAACTGGTAAGGGTTTTAGTTAAGATAATTTTAAAGCTCATGATTTTTTTTTCTTGTCATGAGAGCGTCATAGTGAATCTCAATGGAACTAACTATATATTTGACAGAAGTGAGTGTAGTAGTATACAAAGTCATGCATTGATTGTTTTTCCCGGGAGGACCCATTTCTCTCAAACATAAAGCCATTCTACTACAAGAGCAATGCCTCTTAACTGTCATATGACATATGAAAGAACTTGACAGTCGACTGTAATTTGTTTACTCTTACTTTGAGGCTTATGTGAATCGTCCTATACCTACAATTTTGAACACTAGCGAAATTTGTTTCAACTGCATAGTGAAACTTCAATGCGAACAGCTTAAAATCTCATCAATTTTATAATCATCTGGAGTTAAAATAATTTTAAAATGGCCTTATTTAAAGAAAAAAGACTTTAATTATGTATTTTAAACATGCTTCTTATCATCAAAATCTAAATTCAATGTCATATATTTTTCAGGAAAAACAGACTTAAAATAGAGGAAGACAACTGCCATTTGAACTTCATGTTAGTTTCTGTTGGCATCAACCAATTACAGATGCAATTTTGAAAACTGTTCAAAAAGATTAGTTACACTATCTTAACTAAAGAAGAAGTGAAAAACTGTTCCTGTAGTGAAGGACTGGTTTACACAAACTAGATGCTAAAAAAGTTTGGCAAGTTGCAGTGATTAAATAAATTTGAAACTTACACATCAACCCTAAAGAAGAACCATCATCACCTACATATTGATTGCATCATTTGGCAAGGTGTATATACTCGCAATAGTGTTATGTGTCATAAAACTTCCTGACAAAACCATAGAACTGTCATATTTTGTAATGATTAGTCTTGTTTCATTATAACTTCTTAAACTTTTATAAAAAAAAATAAAAAATGAATGAGTATTATAATTTAATGTGTATTCAATTGCTTACTTAGTTTTTTTTAATATCAAATGTTTTTGTTCTGTAAGATTTTGTTCTGTAACGCTGTTGTTTAAGCTGACCTGAAACTTAATATGTTGTAACAAGTAATATGGATATTGTTTCTAATTTATGTCACGGATCTTACCCAATGCAGACATTTTGAGCTATAAAGATAAGTTGTTACTCTATACTTGCGCAAAGCAAATAATAGTAAAAGGGAAATATTTTAGAACTTTAAGAAATATGTTTTGACTGATACTTTTCCATGTAAGACAAAATTTGTATGTATGTTTTTGCTATTATATCTGCTCTTTTGGAATGATTTGTATTTGAGCTACTTTATTCTAGGGGTAAACCAGCGATTTATTTTGGTGTTAATTCTCGAAAAGTTTTCAGCTGGTATTCCAGTGGTATTGGGGAGTACCAGCTGTTAACCTTTAGTGGAAGACCACCAAAATTCATCACTGGCATACCACTGGCATACCAGCAGTAAATTTTAGTGGTATTCAGCTAAAAGTTTACCGCTGGTATTCCAGTGGTATCGTAGTATACCAGCGGTAAACTTTTAGCTGAATACCACCAAAATTTACTGCTGGTATTTCAGTGGTAAATTTTGGTGATATTCCACTAAAAGTTTACCGCTGGTATTCCAGTGGAATTCCACTGAAATACCAGGGGTAAACTTTAAATGGAATACCACCAAAATATACCGCTTGTATAACACTGAAATACTATTGGTATACCACCGGCATACCACTGGTATTCCAGTGGTATACCACTGACATTTTACTGGGGTAATTGTTTAACTGCATTGTCTACCTCAGAGTCTAAAATTATACATAACAAGCCAAGCATGTACTTATGATCATAAGGATAATTCATGGATGCAGTACACGTGTGTGTTCTGTACCATATTTTCAAACTATGAGCAAACTTTTATACTCTGTATATACACATGGGACTGTTTCAAAGAAATGATGGAAATGATAATGATGGTTAACAAGAGCTGTCGTAAGACAGCATGCTCGACTATGCCGCTTTGACTTAGAAGTGAATACAATAACGATGCAATATGTGCCTGTCAAAAGCAATATAACAATCAAATTGAAAAGTGAACAAGAATCGCAATGTGACAAAACCATGATTTTAATGATTGGCAATAGAGATTCAGTTTCAACTGTTTCTTCTTTTTTTGTAACAGTGACCTTGATCCTAAGGGCCCCAAACACAATCCCATGAGAGACCTCCATAAACTCTTCCTACATATCAAGTTTGGTCACAGTATGTCAACCATAACTGAAACAGTAATCTATTTTTAGTAACAGTGACCTTGACTCTAGGGGGCCAAAAGGCAATCCATGAAAGCTCTGCATAAACTTGTCCTATATACCAAGTTTGGTCACACTATTCAGTACTAACCATATTTCTATTTTGACCTTGACCTAGACCATAACTCTTAGGGCCAAAAACACAATCTTAGGAAAGGTCTCTATAAACTCTTCCTATATACCAAATTTGGTACCAATATGAAGACCCTTACTTAGTTATTCAATACCAACCCTTTTTCTATTAATAGTAACTTTGACCTTGATCCCAGGGGCCTCAAATGCATTCCCATAAAAGGTCTCCATAAACTCTTTGTCTATACCAAGTTTGGTCTCTTTATGTCAAACCTAGCTATAATTATTCGATACATAAGGCGACTTTGACGCTGCCCTAACATCAACCTGCCCGAACAATGACGCAAGTCATTCAAATAACTTGTTTTCCCTTTATGAAAATGTGGTTGGGAATATAACAAGAGCTGTCACAGAGACAGCGCACTCAACTATTCCGCTGCTTTTCAGTGTAAGGGTTGAAAAGTTTTGGTGAAACATGCATGGATCACTGTTAGATTAGATTTCAATGCAAACATGATGTGTGGAGATATTAACATAAATGTGGTTACATGCAAAATTTTAACCAGAATTTCTAAGTGTAATAATAAAGGGCCATTATTTGCAAAACAGTTATCTAACTTGATTATTCAATAGGTTGGGTGGTTGAATACCGTTGTATAAAGTCTCAATGCAATAGATCAAGTAGTTGCTGAGATATTATCCTATGTGTGCTAACATGCAAGACCTTAACCAGAATTTCTAAGTCGCATAATAAAGGGGCAAAAATTGTATAATATGAAATATAGAGTTATCTTACTTGATTAAATAAGAAGGTTAAATGGTTGGGAGCCTGTGTGTAAAGTTTCAATGCAATACATGATGTATTTGATGAAGCATTGACTTAAAAGTGGTTACATGCAAAACCTTAATCAGAATTTCTATATGAATAAACAAGAGGGCCATGATGGCCCTAAATCGCTCACCTGAGTAAAAGAGTTTAACCTTTGTTATTAATATAGCTTGTTTCTCAAAGAATATTGAACAAGAGCTGTCAAAGTATGTGACGAATGCCCCCCAATGTGACATTGATCTATGAACAAGTACATAAAAAGTTGATCTTGCCTTTATGTGTCAAATACATATTGCAAGTTATATTAATTTGCCTCTGAGCATAGAAAAAAACCCAATCATACTAAATGACAGCCAACACTCTTTATGTCCTCATATTCAGCATTCCATTGTAAATAAACACTTAGTGTATCTTTCACCTTAGAGGTAGGGACATGGGTCTTGCACACCACACGTTGTCTTGGTATGTCGAAAACATATGGCAAGTCATTTTAAAATCTGTCCATATAAGAGTAAGTCACAGCGCGGACACGACAGCCTATATTTTCCTTCAGGTTGCCATGGCAACCAGAGTTCTGCATGGAATTATTTTTTTTGAACAATTTTGAAAAAGCACCAACCAAGGATCATTCCTATGAAGTTTCATCAAAATTGTCCAAGCGGTTTAGGAGAAGAAGATGATTGTAACCAATTGTTGACACTTTTCCTTTAGGTTGCCATGTCAACCAGAGTTCTACATGGAATTAATTTCTTTGAACAATTTTGAAAAAGCACCAACCAAGGATCATTCCTATGAAGTTTCATCAAAATTGTCAAAGCGGTTTAGGAGAAGAAGATGATTATAACCAATTGTTGACATTTTCCTTTAGGTTGCCATGGCAACCGGGCCAAACAAAATTATGTGAACAAATTTAAGAGAGGTCCATGCAAGGACACTTCAAACCAAATTTGCTGAAGATCTATCAAGGGGTTCATGCGAAGAAAATGTTAAGTTTTTTTTACTAATTTTAGCTCTGGTGGCCCTTAAAAGGGGCCAAACAAAATTATTTGAAAAGACCTGACAGAGGCCCATGCTAGGATGATTCAGACTTGAAGATCCATCAAGCAGTTAATAAGATCAAGTTGTTTAAAGGTTTTTCTATTTTTTGCTCTGGTGACCCCTAAAAGGGGCCAAACAAAACCATTTGAACAAAGTTGAGAGAGGACCATGTTAGGATGCTACATATCAAGTATGGAGTCATTCTGACCTTTACTTTCAGAGGAAAAGATGTTTAAGTGACAAGACAATGTAAAAACAAATGACCCCTGAGCAAGGCCAATTTGACCCCGGGACAATAATTTGAATACCTTTGGTGTAGGTCCACTAGGTAACACTATATACCAAATATGAAAGCTCTAGGTCTTATATTTTGGAGAAGAGGATTTTTAAAGTTTTATTATGTAAGACTATATAAAAATATTGAAAACCTAGGCCTATGAACACGGGGCGTGGCCAATTTTGACCCCAGGGCTAAAGTTTGAACAATCTTAATAGTGGTCCGATAAACGATGCTTCATACCAAATATCTAAGGCCTTCGCCTTTTGGTTTCGGAGAAGAAGATTTTATAAGTTTTCATCATATACATATATAAGGAAACCCATGACCGCCCGGGTGGGGCCATTTTTTGACCCCAGGGCCAAAGATTGAACAATATTGGTACAAGTCAACTAGATGATATATCATGCCAAATATCTAAGCTCTTGTCACTACTTGATTTTACGTGTGTATCTATATATGTATATTTGTTATTAATTGTTGTATGTGGCCCATATTGAAAATTGGTATGTGTACTAAATATGTTATCCAGTTTAAATTAAGACGTTACTTGTCTTTGTGAGTTCGGAGAAGATTTTTTAAGTTTTCACTATAACACATATAGAGAAAACCCATCAGCCCCGGGGTGTGGCCAATTTTGACCCCAGGGCCATAATTTGAAAAAACTTTGTAGAGGTCCACTAGACAATGAATCATGCCAAATATCTAAGCTCTAAGCCACGTAAGTTCAGAGGAGATGATTTTTGAAGTTTTCACTATAAACATATAGAGAAAACCCAAGACCCCCGAAGGGGGTGGGGCCAATTTTGACCCCAAGGCCATAATTTGAACAATCTTTGTAGAGGTCCACTAGACGATGAATCATGCCAAATATCTAAGCTCTAGTCCAAGTAAGTTCAGAGGAGAAGATTTTTGAAGTTTTAACTATAAACATATAGAGCATACCCATGACCCCCCGGGGCGGGGCCAATTTTGACCCCAGGGCCATAATTTGAACAAACTTTGTAGAGGTCCACTAGACGATGAATCATGACAAATATCTAAGCTCTAGGCCAAGTAAGTTCAGAGGAGAAGATTTTTTAAGTTTTCACTATAAACATATAGAGAAAACCCATGACCCCCCGGGGCGGGGCCAATTTTGACCCAAGGGCCATAATTTGAACAATCTTGGTAGAGGACCATTTGGTGATCCTACCTACCATATATCAACGGCCTAAGCCTTGTGGTTTGGGAGAAGAAGATTTTTAAAGTTTTTCCTTTCCATTGCCATGGCAACCAGAGTTCTGCATGGAATTCAATTCTTTGAACAATTTTCAAAGGGGACCACCCAAGGAACATTCCTGTGAAGTTTGGATGAAATTGGCTAAGCGGTTTATGAGGAGATGTCGTTTAAAGTAAAAGTTTACGGACGGACGACGGACGGACGGACGACGGACAAATTGTGATCACAAAAGCTCACCTTGTCACTATGTGACAGGTGAGCTAAAAAGGGGCCATTATTTGAATTTAATTCAAACTAGAGTTATCTTACTTGGTTATTTAAGTAGGTTGGATGGTTAAGTACCATTTTATAAAGTCTCAATGCAATTCATCCAGTAGTTGCTGAGATATTAACCTATGTGTGCTAACATGCAAAACCTTAACCAGAATTTCTGAGTCGAATAATAAAGGGCAATTATTTGCATTAAATGCAAACGAGAGTTATCTAACTTGGTAAATTAAGTAGGTTGGATGGTTGAGTACCATTGTATAAAGTCTCAATGCAATACCTCAAGCAGTTGCTGAGATATTAACCTATGTGTGCTTGCACACAAAACCTTAACCAGAATTTCTAAGTCAAATAATAAAGGCCTATTATTGGCATTTAATGCAAAGTAGAGTTATCAAAATTGGTTAATTAAGTAGGATGGATGGTTGAGTACCATTGTATCAAGTCTCAATGCATTACCTCATGTAGTTGCTAAGATATTAACCTATGTGTGCTTGCACGCAAAACCTTAACCAGAATTTCTAAGTCAAATAATAAAGGCCTATTATTTGCATTAAATGCAAAGTAGAGTTATCTAACTTAGTTAATTGAGTAGGTTGGATGGTTGAGTACCATTGTATTAAGTCTCAATGCAATACCTCAAGTAGTTACTGAGATATTAACCTATGTGTGCTTGCACGTAAAACCTTAACCAGAATTTCTAAGTCAAATAATAAAGGCCTATTATTGGCATTTAATGCAAAGTAGAGTTATCAAACTTGGTTAATTAAGTAGGTTGGATGGTTGAGTACCATTGTATCAAGTCTCAATGCAATACCTCAAGTAGTTGCTGAGATATTAACCAATGTGTGCTTGCACGCAAAACCTTAACCAGAATTTCTAAGTCAAATAATAAAGGCCTATTATTGGCATTAAATGCAAAGTAGAGTTATCAAACTTGGTTAATTAAGTAGGTTGGATGGTTGAGTACCATTGTATAAAGTCTCAATGCAATACCCCAAGTAGTTGCTGAGATATTCACCTATGTGTGCTTGCACGCAAAACCTTAACCAAGGGGTGACGCTGACGCAGACACAGACGCTTGGGTGAATAGTATAGCTCTCCTCATTCTTCGAATAGTCGATCTAAAAATGTGCCTTTCAAAAGAAATAAAAGAAAAGTTAAAAAGAAAAAAACATTCAAGGACAATAATTTAGGGCTAACATGGAGTTATGTTCCTTGTTATAAGATGGTCGTCAATAATTCTGCAAAGTATTAAGTGAATTAAATGAAGGGTATAGAAGTTTTTTTATTAAAATCCCAACTTGCCCTTAAACTTGAACCTGCCCTAAAACTTTAACCTAAGTCTATCAGGGGCCATAATTTGTATAAAATATAATATGGAGTTATCTAACTTTATTATGTGATGGCTCTGAACAACTGTGTAAAGTATTAAGTCGATTGAATGAAGGGTATTGGACTTATAAGTGAAAATCCCAACTTGCCCTAAAACTTTAACAGGACGCCGACGCCAGGGTGAGTAGTATATTCCTTATTCTTCAAATAGTCGAGCTAAAAATGATGCAAGCTTTCAATGTGTGAATTCATTGGGTGAGGTTCTTTTTTAATCAACTTTCATATTGTATTAACAGAGATTCATTTTAACATCTATTTAGGAAATACATTTGATCAAGAACAATTTTAATAACATGTGGAATTGTACTATTTTATAATCATTGAAATCATGATTATGATTATAAATTGATAAGGATAATAATGAAATGATGATTCTGAAAATAAAAGACAGAGTTCAATGTTTTCGATGCTCGTCGCTGATAACTTTGATAATATCAGCACCTACCACTGTGTAAGAATGTTATTATTCTGTTTAGGTTATACACACCTACAACACAATATAGTATGAATCCCAGCCACACTAACACCCTTCGCATACTCTATTGTATATGCTTTTGAACATTAAAGTGTTTTGCGTTTTTTTGGATTTCTGGTTAATTACACCAACCCTTTTCACCACAAGTTTTCTTATGGGTAAACTCAAAAGTATCTAAACTGAAATTCCTACTTTTTGAGTCTGATGGGCTATCATATGAGCCTATGAAATTGTTTTGTTACGAACAGTTCCTACCTGATATCATTGAAAGTGTTATATGTAATGAATTGTCATTGACTTTTCAAGTTTACTCATTTATTAAAAATAAGATTATTTTAAATTTAAGAAAAACATCCTCCATAACGTTTTTCCTGAGCTTTGATGAATTGGGTCCTTAGGATCGTGAACCAAGACGTTTTTTGGTATCTTGATGTTTCCTTTTTCTTTAATCATTTACAATTGTTTTTTTATCAAAGTTGTTCTTTATCAAACATATTTTATATTTTTATTTTACAATAAAAATGTTTGCTGCTCCATTTTGATCACCTGATCCTCAATGGTACAACATTGAGACCTATCCAAAACTGACGTTGCATTTCCACGAGACGTCAATAATGCATGTCATGACATACAGTCACAGTTTTAAATTGTTAAAAAATTATACAAATTCTATTCATTAGTTATATAACAATTTCTATTCATTAGTTTTATGATTAATTGTACAGTCACAGTTTAAAATTCTGTTAATAAATTATACAATTTCTATTCATTAGTTATATAACAATTTCTATTCATTAGTTTTATGATAAATTGTACAGTCACAGTTTAAAATTCTGTTAATAAATTATACAATTTCTATTCATTAGTTATATAACAATTTCTATTCATAAGTTTTATGATAAATTGTATTTAAAATGTAAGCCAATCACGCATTACACAGATATATATTTACATGTACATGTAGAGAGCTTCAATTAAGAATTTGAAATTGGAAGTATACATATATATAAACTTCCTGGCCTAATCCAAAACATAATCTCTCGAAATGTATTCATTAGTGATAAAATTTTGAAATAGTTTGCAAATAAAACAAGCCAGTTCCCCAAAGTGGACTAAACCAAACTATTTTAATTCAGCAATTTCTGAAAGAATGGCTTTAAATGTAACATTAAAACCACATTTTGATATTACAAACTTCCAGACATTCAGTTATGGAAATTTTATCTCAAATGTTGGAAGCTTTCAATGACTCAATTCCGGAAGTTTTAGCCCATTTAAAGCCAGTAATTTACTTACAAACTTCCATGGAAGCCCAACCTGAATTACAGATATTTAACCAGATCTAATGCTTTTGCTGATAGCTTAATTAATAACTGACCTGAAACCTGCTCTTCACCCTTGATAAAATCCCATTTCCTGTAACCAAACAATTCCCTGATAGCAAGTTCCTGTTCCAATGTCACATTCAAGGTGAGAAGGTAGGTTTCCATGTTCTGCAATTAAAGAAAATAACTTATGATTTAAATATCTACTGGTAAGAAAGTGTTGACTCACATGCTAAACCTTGTTCCTGGTTTAATATAATATTCTACCACATATTTTTCAGTATTACACATTTGTATATTTACATTATATCACTCTTCATGTTTGTGAACAATTTAATTGGAAACATTGCTTTATCAGTAATATTCCAACAAGTTTATTTTAAATTTTGTTTTAATATATTACACAGATCTATTTGAATAAAGTAGTTCATTGTGCGATCTGCACATTGTCTCAATATGGTAAACATTTGTGGTTAGTAATTTCAAATCCTTCAAGCAGTTTAAGATATTATAGCCATATGACTTTTGACCTATAATTGTGAACTTGACTTTGAACCAAGCTGGTTGTAACATAAAGTCTGCACATCACCTCAACATGGTGAACATATGTGGCAAGTTATTTCAAAATCTTTCAAGCTGTTCAAGAGATTTGGAGCATGAAATGTATTCATGTGACTCTGACCTTCAACCGAGCTGGTGTAACATGCACTCTGCACTTTATTTTTATCTGTTGAACATTAATTTTGTACATCTTGTAGCAAAAGAATTAGTTCATAATGTATCTTCCAGGACAATTCTCAACATATTAAGTTAAAGTTAATATTATTAACATATATATCAAAACAGGTTTTTTTAAAAGCCAAGGCTTGATTGGCTTCGTAAGATATGTGATATGAGATCACTGTGAATTGCTATAATTATAATGCTATATTTACACCTCAACTTCCAATTCCTTAAATGAACTGCCTTTTGGCAATTGCGTTTATCAATCGATGAACACAACATCTTTGGATATGTTTGGATCGCAATTCATCGCATAACAATATACATGAAAACTATTGATCTTGTTATTGTTTGTTTGTGTCAGCAGGTCCAGTAAAATATAAATCAACATTTTAGAAAGTGTTAAGTTATCATATTGTTAAACATATTGTTGCCAAAAGAGTTTCAATTTTACGTTTAAAAGTGATTTCAAGTGGTTGATCTTTCCCCGCGTTATTGTGACGTCATTTGAAAAAAATGTTTCTGGTTACAGTCGGGTCGTTCTATTTACAGAATGGGTAAAAAAGGATTACTGAAAGGTTATCCTTAATGAAATTAAGTATTTTTTAACGTTTCTTGAATGAAATAATGAACTTTGGGGTATAAATATAAGGAATAAATTGCGGAGTTGATGACATTATCAGGGATATGAACATAATTGGGCTGGTTAAAGTCTGTGTCGAGTCCTTTGGACTCCACACAGTTAGACCAGCCCAATTGTGTTGATACCCAATAATGACATCAACCCCGCAATTCCTTCCTTAAATGAATGCTCATCTGACCACACTTCAGGCAACTGTGGCAGCAATTATTATCAGTGCCACTATTTTATTCCTGCCCAATTACTTGTTTATAATTAATCAACATGAGCAGAGTGATGACATGCCTACACCTGTGTTGTATTGACATCATCTCTCTGGCACTACCATGGCACAGTACTTAAACTTGAGCTATTACTAAAATTAATTTTCAGTTTAAAGTAACTCCAATAAGAAAATGTTTTCATTTCAAATATTATACAGTTGTGTTTAAATAGTCATATATATATAAATATATAGTATTAGTTGCATTAGTAGAAGTATATATATATTTATATATATATATACATATAAGGGATGGCAACTAGTAGTTGAATCTGTACTGGAGTACTCAGATAATACTCTGATAGAGTACTCCAGTACTTCAAACAAGAGGGCGAAGATTGGCCTATATCGCTCACCCGAGTAAAACTTTGTGCTATAGGCTTGTTGATAATAAAAGGGCAATAACAGGGATTTTTGGCTTCTCTATTATGCCCATTCACATTCTCACCAAATTTTGTGATGATTGGACAAATGCTTAAAAAGTTATTGATAGGACAAGAGCAATTTTAGGAAATTTCTATAATAAAAACACAATAACTCTCGTGTAACTACAGCAATTTTGCTAATTATCAAACATGTTTATACACGTTCTGACCAAATTTGGTCATAATTGGACAAAGGGTTCAAAAGTAATTGATTGAACTACATACTGGATGGTGCCTGACTACCCATCCATACACCATAGGTGGAACTATTGTACGTCCAGTGTTTTTAAACAGGCGAGTAAAAACATGACAAATTATATGTATTTGTTTAAAAAGACACAAATAACTCTTACAATATTTAGGTTGGATTTATATAACTTGTCACAAAAACTCACAATTTACTGTGAATAAATACATGAAGTTTGGAGACCTTGGTACCTTCAATGATTTTAAAACAATAAAATAACAATAAAAAAACCCAGATGACTCATATTCGAACTTGACTTAAAAATAATCAAAACAACCTTTCTGACAAATTGCAAGGTTATTTGGGCTGAAAATTTTACCTCTAGAGTGTTCACCCTCAGCCAACGGCTAAGGTGAGCTAAAATCTGAAATTGTTTTTCATGATAATCAGTACATGTACCCACATGTATAAGTGGGTCATTGTTATATGGGTCATATATCTTTTATTATTTCTTACCAGAAAAAAGGATATCATATGAAGTGGACATGACATGAAATCCATAAACCAAACTGGTTGTAACATACGATCTGCACATTGTCTCAATATGGTGAATATTTGTAGTTAGTTTAATTTCAAAATCAAAGACCCAAAATCGTCATATTATAGCCATATGACCTATAATTGTAGCCTTGACCGTGAACAGAGCTGGTTGTATAATAATCATGATGTACATGTACCATTAAGGTGGGTCATTGTAAAATGGGCCATTTTTCATTTTAAAAAAAATCTGTTATAATGTACTACGTATCAGAAAAAATGAATTTTTTTTTAAATTTCTTTCATCCATTTTATTTGTGTTTTTTCTTTTTTATTTCTTTTTAAACATAAAGATATCACACTTCAAAATTAATATAGCCCATGCGAAATAATAAATTAAATACATGTCAAACATTATCATGCCATAAATTCAGCATATATTAGCAATGCTCAATTAAGTTATAAACTGAACAAAAATCAGAATTACTATTTATTATGAACAAAATTCAATGGCTTCTTTTTTGGAATTTATGTTTCAGCCACAGATGGTTGAGCATGCTTGTATTATGCCATCATCATAGGTAAAATCCACATCACACGGCGTACAATTACGCGTCTTCTTGTGGCTTCCTGTTTGATATCATTCCACACTGTGGATGGTATAATATATGTTTTTTCTCTGAAATACTATTTATGAATGTAATTACATCTTATGGTTTTATTTTTGTTCACCTCATTAAAATGCATAATTCTTAATAATGATATCATTTAAAAAATATGCCCATTAACCAATCAATGCTCATGATGGGCACTGAGAGATGTACTGCTGTCAAACCTTGTAAAAGGATGAAATAATCAGTGTAATTACACAACAATTGTCATAAATTTTGAAAGGATCAATTATGTACCTAGCAGGGACTTGAGGGACTTTGCATTATGTCTTGATGACAGATACATACATGTTGTCTGTATTTAGTGAATTAGTATACTAGTACTCGTACGATCAATCAAGTAACTGAGTACTAGTTCACTCAGCATCCCTTATATATTTTTTATAAATATGCATATCCATGTAGTGTTATCTTTTTAAACAGCTTGTGTACAGCATGAGTAAAGCAGGTTTATGGCAGACAATTTTGTCTTTAAAAGCACATCCATTTTACTTAGTTAAAATATGGTTTATTGTGAACAATTAAATTCATACTAAAGAGCATTCAATAGTTGAAATTAACTAAAAACTGCTAAACACGTGAAATGAATGAGTGTACGTTTCGGTGGTACAGGTTTTACCATTCCTAGTATTAGCCGTAATGCACCAGTCAATTGTAACTACACCCCCCAAGGTCCGGGGAATAGCGGGGACTTTGACTTTCCGTCCAGCCAATTCCGGTAAAATCCACGTCCTGCGGAAACGAACTGCTGGTAAAATCCCATGCTTCCGCACCCAAGGGAACCTAGGTAAGGCCCATCCCCCACTATTTTAGGCGCGTAGTCCAAATAATTCTAGGTTGATGGATTTTTTTACGATTTTTGATATTGCAAATCCTTCACACGTGTACAAATTGTTTTGCATGAAAAGTGGGTAGTTGTTCCAATCCGTAAAGCATATTGCGTCCATAAAATATCACAAAAACAAGAAATATTACTAGATAATGTTATTTTATATTAAGTTCCATACTCAAAAAAATTAATATCCAACGAATAATTGTGAGTTTGATGGGGTTTTCTTCATTTCATTCAGTCAAAACATAATGATATATACATGAAGAGCACCTGCAAGGCCGCGGTTCACAGTTTTACAACAATCGGAACACGGCCCAGTTGTTAAGATTGTATTAACGAGGACTATTACGAAGCTTGTCGGAGGTGGCCAAGTTATTACATAATTACGATAAGGCTCGAGTTGTTCCGCTTGGCATAATTGCTGTCTGTGTCAGTCAAATTTCGTTTTATTGGAAAGGTAAATCATGTGTTTTAATGCATTTTAATCCTGTTTTGTGCAAAATAGCTTTTCACATACGCGGTTAGTCTAAAATAATAGACATGTTATACGGGATTCTTCCAATCCCTAACGCGTAAACGGGTTTGTGCAAAAACTGGGTGGGTTTGAAAAATATTGAAATTGTATTTAGTGAAGTATTTTATGTTTGAAATGGATAATAAAGGTTTATAATCATATTTTACCATGTAAGTACAAAGCTATTTTGCACAAAACGAATAACGTTATATCCAACGAAAAATTATGAGTTTGATGGGGTTTTCTTCATTTCATTCTGTCAAAACATAAAGCAAGGCTGCAGTTCACAGTTTTACAACAATCGAAGCACTTTGGTCATGGCCGAGTTGTTATGATTGTATTAATGAGGTCTATCACGAAGATTGTCGAAGGTACCCGAGTTATTATGATTGGGTTGAGTTGTTCTCGAGGTGCTTAGCATAATTGTTGTCTGTGTCAGTCAAGTTTTGTTTAATTAGAAAGGTAGATCATGTGTTAAATGCTTGTTTTGTGCAAAACAGCTTTGCCCTTACATGGTAAAATATGAATATAAACCACCACATTCATCCGGCACTGCGGGGGCACCTGGAAGGTAAAAACATGGCCCATTTCACCAGCTATCCCCGGTATACCCCACCTGGGGGCCGTGGTTACAACTGACCAGTGCATAAACTAGTAGGGGGGGGGGGGGGCGTGGTTACAATTGACTGGTGCATAAACTTGTAAGTTTCCAAAATTTGTACAAAGTAACAACAACTATCATTTCCACTCAAAATTAGTTTAAGCAAAATTATTGATCTCTGCATAATACAATAATATTGTTAATATTTAAATCATCGTAACATAGAAATACCAGCAAATTCAAATAAAAATCGACTGCAAGCAGTTTTCGTCCAGATCTTTTGACAGCTTTACTTGAACTATGGTCGGCACTATGGTGTAGTTTCGCATTTGGTTTAATATGCAAACGTTTCTTCTTGTTTGAAGTTTTTAGAGGCAATTCCAACATAATAATGCTATGTTTTTGATAGATGAAATCATTTTGAAAGAAAGAGTAAAATTAATGTAATACATGCGTTTATGCGAATTTGAAATACCGAAACACTGATTTAAGAGAATAACAGAACGGGGTCGGTAGAAAAACCAATGACGGAAAAAACCAAAGACCGGGAAACACGTGAATGTTCAAAAGTATCCTCGACTAACCTAGTCCAAATAATTGTACGTTGACGGATTTTTTTTAGATTTTTGATATGGCAAATCCTTCACGTACAAATTGTTTAGTATGAAAAGTGGGTAGTTGTTCCGATCAGGATTCCGGGTTAAAGCATATAGCGTCTATAAAATATCATAACAACAAGAAATATTACCAGATAATGTTATTTTATATTAGTTCCGTACGAAAAAAAATAAATATCCAACTTATAATTATGAGTTTGACGGCTTTTTTTCATTTCATTCTGTCAAAACATAACGATATATACATGAAGGGCACCTGCAAGGCTTTTTAGGGCACAGTTTTAAATCGCTCGGAACATTTCGGCCATGGCCGAGTTGTTACGATTGTATAACGAGGTCTATCTCGAAGCTTTGTCGGAGAAGGCCGAGCTATTACGATTGTATCGAGTTGTTCCCCTTCGCATAATTGTTGTCTGTGTCAGTCAGCTTTCGTTTTATTGGAAAGGTAAACAACTTGTTTTAATGCACTAAATGCTTGTTTAGTGCAAAATAACATTTCACTTACATGGTAAAATATGAATATAACTCTTTATGATCAATTTCAACCATAAAATACTTCACTTAAAACAATTTCAATATTTTTAAAACACCCCCGTTTTTTGCACATTCCCGTTTAGACGTTAGGGATTGGAAGAATCCCGTATAACACGTCTATTATTTTAGACTACGACTAACCATGATTCGCGGATGTAAGGAATAAATAAAAAATAATAAAGTTGAGCAAAACAATGAAATAATTTAACTACTTTTGTCAGACATGCCATTTATTTATCCATATTTCCACAAGTATTTAAGAACAAACGGTCAAAAGTTCACGTAAATAATGTCAACAGAGTACAGACACTGAAACTAGGCCGCCATCTTGATTCTAGTACCTTGATTCGCGAGCTCTGACGTAATCTAGGTCAGCACGTTTTAATAAGGCCAACACTATTTTGATCAATTGTTTTTTTTGAGAAAAACAGTCAAACATATCTTTAAAAATGTTAATTTCAAAATTTCAACTTGTAATAAAAGATTTACAGTATTTTGTAAACATAAAACATTAGATCATGTCAAATTACTCGTAGTGGGGGAAAGTATAATTTAACCCAAAGACAAAACTGTCTCTTTAAACTTGTGTATTTTCAGGAACACTGAACATTCTAGTCTAAAATAATAGACGTGTTATACGGGATTCTTCCAATCCCTAACGTCTAAACGGGAATGTGCAAAAAACGGGGGTGTTTTAAAAATATTGAAATTGTTTTAAGTAAAGTATTTTATGGTTGAAATTGATCATAAAGAGTTATATTCATATTTTACCATGTAAGTGAAATGTTATTTTGCACTAAACAAGCATTTAGTGCATTAAAACAAGTTGTTTACCTTTCCAATAAAACGAAAGCTGACTGACACAGACAACAATTATGCGAAGGGGAACAACTCGATACAATCGTAATAGCTCGGCCTCCTCCGACAAAGCTTCGAGATAGACCTCGTTATACAATCGTAACAACTCGGCCATGGCCGAAATGTTCCGAGCGATTTAAAACTGTGCCCTAAAGCCTTGCAGGTGCCATTCATGTATATATCGTTATGTTTTGACAGAATGAAATGAAAAAAAGCCGTCAAACTCATAATTATAAGTTGGATATTTATTTTTTGTGTACGGAACTAATATAAAATAACATTATCTGGTAATATTTCTTGTTTTTATGATATTTTATAGACGCTATATGCTTTAACCCGGAATCCTGATCGGAACAACTACCCACTTTTCATACTAAACAATTTGTACGTGAAGGATTTGCCATATCAAAAATCTAAAAAAAATCCGTCAACGTACAATTATTTGGACTACTGAACATTCTAGATGACTTAAGGACATAAGTGCCTTAATTCCTCTCTGATCATTTTGTACATAAGCATGTTTAAGGGCAGTTGGAAATAAATTATGTACTGCTTTATCACTGCTTAGGGATGCACCTAAAACAGAAATTAACACTCACTAATTTCTTTATTTTGACACTAAGACTATGGGTCATGAAAACACATATTATAAGTTTGCTTTGCCTTCCTACAAGAATGTTGGTCACGTGACCGTCATTGATAAAATGTATACAAAGCAGACGAAATAACCAGCGAATTTTTAAGGATGTTATGTGGCAAATATGATTGGTTTCTATGGCAATTAATTTGGGATTAGTAAAACTACGTTGTTTGCAGTGTTAACCATTGTTTCAAGTGAATTTATCTGTTATAAAGATATTTTTTCGCGAGTTGGAAAGCATCTACTCTTGTAAATAGTTCGTAGTAAAAATGACGTCATAGCTTTGCAGATACGTGCATTTCACGTGATAACCAGCAACGCGTTCAGTAAAGATGTTTGCGGCGAACGTTTGCTGTTTGGTTTCCCGCTTAACTTTTATGCGCTGCGTTGCAACAGGGATACAAAACAAAACGTTTGCGAGCGTTTTGTAAACGCTCGCCTTACTGAACGCACTGCAGGTAAAAACAAAGATGGCCGCGAATCAAGGTTGGTCGCGATTTTAGGGACTAGGACGATATATTATATTGTTATACAAGAGATAATGCGCGGGGGGGGGGGGGGGGCTGGGGTTCATAGGTTTCAAATACCACTTTAATTACCGGCACTAAAAAAGCACTTTATAAAATTAATGTTCCCTACCATATGCAGTTGTTTGCGCGAGGTGTGTGTGGGGGAGGGAGGGGGGGGGGGGCGGGGTGCAGACTGGAGAGGCTGGGGCTCATGAGGAGAGTATGCCTTAAGCGAGGGGTTTGGGAGCCGGGGGCTACAGCAACCTCTATAATTACTGGAAAACACTTTCTTTCTCCTTATCATATACCGTGAGCTAGTATGTATGGCTGTCAGACTTTTCAACCCCAAGACTTTTCAACCCCTTTGTCATTTGTGAAATCAAAGACTTTTCAACCCCTTTGTCATTTCAACCCCTAAGAGTGCTAAGACTTTTCAACCCCACCTTAAACAAAGACCTTTCAACCCCTAATAAACGAAGACTTTTCAACCCCATAATTTATCACCTTTTTAAGAAAATAACTACAACAGTAAACAATTTATTTTGAAATTTCTTTTAAAAATCAAGAATATATTAAGACTAAAAATATAACTTACAAAAAAAATGTAATACATACAAAATATACATACTTGAAACACATAATATTAAATACTATAATTCATTAAATATTTACATTGAAATAAATAAAAAAAATGCTCGACTGTCCATTTAGCTATTTAGTCACTTAGCCATAAATCTCCCTGAGGAAATCCTCACACAATATATTATGTGCATGGTACTGCTCCATAAATTAATTGAAACAGCGCTTGTTTTTCTTTTAGTTTTTTTAAACACTTTTTTAAAAACATTTTGTCATCAATAAAAAAGACAATAAAATGAGTTGAACTTTAAATAATAATCTTCATAATATTTCAAAATATCTAGATTTAGCAGACAATGTTTAAGAAATACAAAAGTATACATTAAGTTCAAAGATGTTAAAAATGTATTATAGATTGAGTTCCAAATGCTTTCAAATTACATATGTGTAACATAAGATTTGATTAACGTTTTTTATTTCTCAGTTTAAAAAAAGTAAGGACATTCTATTATAAAGTGGTACGATTACGATGTAATCAAATATACTTTCATTACCCATTATACGCAGTCATATGCGGCTATATACATAACCAATGCATGATTACTGTTTGATAAATCTTAAATAATGTCCAACAGTATGTAATATTCAATTAAAAATTATATCATATGATATTAATTCATACTCACATGTATATCCCAGAAACAATCAAATCAAATGTATTTAGCGTATAATATGCTATGTGTTAAAATTGTTGCATGCCATATATATATATATATATATGTGTGTGTGTGTGTGTATTTTTTGCTATTATGACGATAAGCTTGTTATGTTTAAGTCTAATAAATATTCTGTTCTGTTCTGTTCTGGTATATATGTAAAAAAAATGCTATAAACATTGTATTGTCTTTTCATACATGCAATTAAAGAATGGAATGAAGGTCGCACATTCATTAATGGGCAACATGTGTGACATGGTCATACATTCCTAAGGGATTAAGGGGCTTCATAACACCTTTAATTTGAGGTTATAGTAACTTGAAAGTGACATTTAATTAAGGTTCTAATATCATGGCCATCATTCCGAACAATGGGCAGCTTGATACATTTTGTGCATGATTTTCAGGATTTAAAACCAAACAAAAAATATATTTTATTTAATTATACCCACAAACTCTGAATTTTTAGATAATAAATTATCAAGAACTATAATCAAACTGTACTAAAATAGCAATATGGTACTACAAAAAAAAGTTTCCACTGTTGACCTTTTTTAAAAGCAATGAAAGTTTTATAAATGTTCAAGTTCAGGTTTTTATTGGCATTCTACAGGCACAAAAAGGAGAAAGTTCCGTAAATTCTTCTTTGCATTCATTTTCTTTTGCAATTATTCAAATTTGTTATTTAAAGAACAAAATTATGGTAATAACTTTGTACATAATACATGTGAATTCGCTGAAATATGTAATATCCTTCAGAATAATACAACAATTGCATGTTCGGGGTAACCAAGCATCAAAATCTTACTTTACCGTACCATTGTTAATTTTCGGAATATTATTTTGAAAAACACTAACCATCAAGTGCTTAGTAAATCAAGGCAAAGCCTTTGTAAATTTCATCCAATACTTTGGAGAAAAGTGTAACAAATAAGCCAAACAAATCTTTAATTGTATTTCAATAACAATTGGTTAGGTTTGTCGCAACACCTGGCTGACAAAAATAATAGGGTTTGAAAAGTCTTTGATATAGGGGTTCAAAAGTCTTTGATATGGCTATCAAAATATTTCAACTAGGGATTGAAAAGTCTTTGATTTAGGGGTTGAAAAGTCCAAACAGGTAGGGGTTGAAAATTCTTTAATATAGGGGTTGAAAAGTCGAAGGGTTGAAAAGTCTTCGTTTTGAGAAGGGGTTGAAAAGTCTTGGGGTTGAAAAGTCCTGCTCCCGTATAGCGTGGAAGGGGGGTGAGGGGTTGATATTTTATGAAGTATGTGTTTAGAATTGTATTAAAATGTCATATGATTACTTTTTAAACAATATCAAAGGACTTAAGGGCCATATTTAAGTGGCAAAGCTATGTGACAATCATCTTTGGCTACAGCTGATTACCGGAAAACGTGACTTTCATTTGCCCTATCATATCGTGACAGTATTTTGTGCGCGGGGGATTGGGGAGGCTGGCGTTCACACTTTATGCTGTATGAGAAGGTACGTATGCCGTGTGTGAGGGGTGGTGAAGGTGGTTGGGAAGCTGGAGGGGAAGTTGGGGCTATAAAAGTGTTTAAATTTTACAGCTGTTTGTCGGACAACAATTTCATTTTCCCTATCATATACATTATTGAGTGCGCAGGGGTGGTGGAGGCTAGTTAGGGTTTATACTTCATTGCACGGTATCGTGCATGGTTTGGGGTTGGTGGGGAGTAGTAGGGAAGCTTTAGGGGGTGGCTATAAAAAGGTTTCAAATGCTACAGCTAATTACCGAAAAAACACACTTCCATTTTCGCTATCATATGCAGTGGTGTGCGTGAGAGGGTTGGCATGGGGCTTTGGCGCATACTACATTCCTTGTCAATAGGTGGATATGCCGTGTGTGTGTGTGGGGGGGGGTGGTTGATTAGGGGACGGGGAAGTCGGGGTGAATGAGGGGCTATAAAAAGGACTCAAATGCAACAGTTTTTTACCGGAAAACACTTTAATTTAATAATTTGTATCATATTATTGGCCTTTATACACATAACATTTCACTTATTCTTATTCTTAAGCATCCTTATATTAAATGTATTGTAATTGGGGAAAAGAGAATAAATAAACGTGATATGATAACGTGTTTTGTTTATTTCTCGAATACAACCTCCAGTACTGTACCGGACAGCACCGTTTTTCACATAAGGGCACCCAGATCTGAGCTCTGATAAGCTGGCAATAAAGATTAAGGTTAATACACAGAAGGTGTGATCTATACACGGATTGGGCTTATTGTGTATTGGGGATTAGTTGTGTATTGGGGATTAGTTGTGTATTGGGATTAGTTGTGTATTGGGGATTAGTTGTGTATTGGGGACTAATGTATAAGTGTCATGCCGAAGCTGAAGAATGGTCATTTACGTGTATTTGTTTACGAAGTGTGTGTGTCTTCACGGGCTATAAAATCGTTTAGTCAATCTGATATGTTTTGATTGTGTGATGTAAGAAACAAAAATTATACAGTGTCCTTATTTTATTGCAGATAAGTGAACTAGCTACAAACAATGATCACCAGTTAAACATATGTACCTTGATAGTTACATACAAATTACATGTAAGAATACAAATTCTAACGATTAACCCGCCTTAAAATGTGAAATTAAAATCATTACATTCTCGGTCTCCGGTGTGCACATTTGAATTTTACAAATGGCATGGACAATATATAACTGGGTCTAAAAAAAGTTTAATAGAGTACATAACATATCTGATTGATGCTAACAGTTGATAAATGAATCACCTGGTCGAAGATGTGAAAATTCTTAAATTTATTAATTGCTCTTTCCACATGAGTTACGCGGCGTATCAAAGAAATATCTGAGTTAGCGCAGTTGTTAGCTCACTCCCTTCTCAGCTAGGCGACCAGGTTCGATTCCCGGCCTGGGCGCATGTGAGTTCGGTATGAGGTAACCAAGTTGGACAAGTGGGTTTCTTCACAATACCACGCTCTCACGTAATATCGTGCCAATGAGGTTGATTACTATAATGTTGTAATAACTTGTTTCACAATCGTTGTAAAATAAATATGTTTAAACTAAATATCTGAGTATAAAGAAATATTTCTTATTTCAAGTGAAATGTATATTATACACAATAACGCTTACAGCGGTGCTAGTCAGCATTGTCAGTTCATGTTGCATTAAACGTTCCAACATGGAACGAAACGATATAGTACGTTATGTCTTAAACAAACATTTTATTGATTTTTTTATTGAAATTAAAACAACAACATATATACTATGCAGTTGTCCGCTCTTTGCTACTTCGATCTTTCCACAATATACGATTCTGTAAATTAAAGTGTGTCAATTATGATTCATAATTGATAACAAAATGTTCTTTTTAAATTTGTCTACAATGGACGCAGATAGATAAAACCCAACCAAATCATCAACGAAATACCTTGCTTTTGTGTGCACATAGTGCTAGCTAAATGTTGATTTTAATCAAAACTCATAAAACAACAAAGAGAACTAGTCACGAAAATGTATTACACGAATTCCTTTTCAACACATTTACTCGAAATAAAAGTATTTATTACTTTCGAGAATAAAACTATAGATAAACAGAATAGTACTATAATAATTCCTTATATTCATGCGCTAAGCAACGATTCAAACAGTACTTACCATTGATTAAAAAAATAATATGATTTGACTTTCATCTTCTCTTTGAAATGGCACAAATACCGCAGTGAATATAAAACTAAATAATTTCGTAGATAAAAATCATATAAACATGAACTGAATCTTTTTATTAAAAATGATTATATAAAATAAAATTGGTTTTATTATTTAATGATAATGAATTTAAATATTTATTAATCTCCAGGGGAATGAAACTGCTAGTGAAAGTTGCAACATATGCATTGCCCTCCTTGAAGCAATACCACGTATACATCGGGCCAATATCGGCCCGATATTGACTTATTATAAAAGGGGTTTTGTCCATAAAAATAAAAGCTATTGTTTATGTTATTATGTTTAAACATTCAAATTTAAATCATATAGTATTATCACGCATACAATGTTTCAGTCAATATGCCCATATCGGGGCGATGTCGGGCCGATATCGGCAAACACTGGCCAATATGCCTACATTCAGCCGACATCGGCCTGATATGGTCATGTTTGCTGGTTAAGTGTCTATAGTACCTGGTGCATAATCAATGTGATCAAACGAGTCAGCTTGTGATAAAATCCAATTTCTTGACAAATACATGGCCACTTAACGCGAGCTCATCCACTTATCGGTGGTACAAACATGAGCTGAAGACACTTCGATCCGTGGTACAGCTGTGCCTTGTGTTTACTTCTACACACATGGATATGATTTATATTCCAATATTTCAATATAATTTATTTTAAACGCAAACATTTCGAAAATCTGAGAATGTGTGGTACCCTGTAATTAAGAACACTTTTACCGCTGCTGGCTACGATTTCGCTCCAATTCTGTGCGAACTGTGGTGCCAGAGGTTTTTCTCCTGAATCTGACTTGTGCATATTTTGAGATCTGCTAGCATTACAAGTACAATTCGTTGCTAACACACACGTAAGAACCCTTTTTGCGGAAGCAAATATAAATGTTTGTTTAGTCCTTACGCTGGAACACATCAAAACTAAGAAACACATACTAATATAAGTGGTTACGCTGTTGCTCTAGTGCTCTACACACACAACACCTCACACACGGCATAACTTCCAAACCCATAAAAAAGTAGAAGCCCCCCCCCCCCTTCCCCCATCGCGCACAATACTGCATAATAGGGATTATTTAACAAGGGCAGTAATGTCAGGTGCGTTCAGGTTTCCTGGTTCATTGTTTGGGTGAAAAACGTCCTCGATTCGGTGAGTATAACCGTTGTTTTCTTATTTTAAAACGATATCTTTTAGAAACGACCTTGTGCACCGAATGAAGAGCCATTGCTAATTTACGATGATGCTTGTTTGAGATGAAATGCATGTCCGTATTAAAATATCTCGTAAAACAATGCACGTTCTTAATAGGCTTACCGACTCACTCAATGCACTTTATTCTTCAAAACAACGATTTTATACCGTTCTCTTTCGTGTAATTCTCATCCGATACCGTGATTTGGTCAATCAATGGTATTGTTATTGTTTTCCGAGTGCAGATCGCCAATTTTGGAGATAGATTAGCAATTTAAGAAAATGCCTACAGGTTCATTCTGGTTATTTTAAGAACCCAGATGCATACCAAATTTGGTTAATCTATGGCACACTTTAATAACGATGAAAAAGGCGTCCATTGGATTTTCCTTATTCATGTATGTGTATTATAACACGTGGAAGAAGGGCCCTTTTTAGGCAAATTTATTGTTTAGTTTCTCGGCTTTCAATTCCAAAACAGTCAATAATAAATAAACGAACATCTTCATACGTATTTCAACATTTAAGTATTTCAAATGGTGCTTTATGCGGGCCACCTTTACGCGATCTAAATGCAGTTATATATTGTACAATACTAAGTATGTAGTGGTGTCTCCATGTCGCACTGTTTATGGCAATGTTTCAGAACTCTTCATAATTCAAGCGTTAATCTAGCATTTTCTGCCGGTATACAACTTACAGTCATATTTTCATTCATGGCTATATTTCGCACAAAGGCGTTACTGTATGTCATTGTTATTATAATAATACACTTATTTATAGAATATTGAATAATAATGTAAATAGACTGAATAAGCAATAAACCGAAGACATAAAAATAATAATAAATCGCTGAAATAAGGCTAACTAATAACTAACTCATTTTTGAAGAATTGTTATTTCAGTATAGAGCTCTTCAAATATTATATTATAGTATTTATATATATCTATATATTTATCGACTTTGCCAATTAAAGATGACAAAAAGAATCATAAAGGATTACACATAGTGAGTTTAAATATTCAACACATTTTAAACAAGCGAGATGAGTTGAAATTTCGTTTATTTCAGTCATTTCACATTGATATAATTGGTTTATGCGAAACGTTTTTGACACCCAGTGTACATGATAATGAATAAGTTATTCCTGGATATAGCTTCATGCGCAAAGATCGCCTCGACAAAGGGGGCGGGGGTATAATTGTCTACATTTCAAATAAACTCTCATATGTTAGGCGATATGATTTAGAGTCCGACACTTTAGAATCAGTCTGGGTTCAAATCGCTTTACCCAGAAGTAAATCGTTTTTAGTAAACTTTGTATATAGACCTCCTGATTCTTCACAAAACTGGATAGATCTATTTGAAACTCAATACAAACAAATTAGGAAGCAAGGATAGTGAAGTATATATGCTCTAGGGGACTTTAACATCAATTATTTTCCAGACAAAACAAATAAATTCAATAATGCAAAATGGGATAATTTTCTTTCTAAGTTTGGACTTTCTCAAATCATTGAAACGCCAACTAGGATTCATAAAAATCGTTCGTCTATTATAGACCATATATATACAAAAAGAAAAGATCTCATCTCAGATATTGATGTATATAATTATACCATAAGCGACCACTTGCCTATCGCTTTCACGATATCAGTAAAAAAGAAACAAGTGAAAAACAGTCACGATTCAATAACATATCGATGTTATAAAAGAAAGCTTCGATGAAGATCTTTTTAAAGCAGATTTAGTTAACTCGAATCTGATCCTTATCAATTCAATAGCAGATCCAAACTTTGCTTTGGACATTTTATATGATACAATTCATACTGCTCTTTCTAACCATACGACAATCAAACAAAAGAGAATTAAACATGCGAGTCAACCGTTTTGGTTCTCGGATCAAATAAAACAAACAATTTTTTGAGGGATTATTATTTTTTGCACAAAGATTTTGAGAATTACAAAAAAAACACGAAACAAAATTTCACCTATGATACGCAAAAGCCAGAAATCCTTCTATAACGATACTATCAAATATAATAAATCTTCAAAGTTTCTTTGGCAAAACCTGAATGATATCACAAATAACAACAAAGCACACCAATTAAGTATTCCAAATAAACTTATGATTAATGAAAAAGATATTGAGGGTACAGTGGAAATATTAGAAGCCTTAAATCCCTACTTCACCAATATATCTAATATATTTAAGAGCAAACCATTTGCTAAGGAACGTTTTTCTACTCTGCAGAAATATCTGGATGAAAAATTGCGACATCATCAATTTAATGTGGAAAATATTACAGCCCTTGATGTAAAGCACATCATTGACAAACTTGACATTTCAAAGTCCACTGGTCCTGATGGAATATGACCAAACATTTCACGCTATTGTGGCGATTACATAACATCTGCAATAGCTTCTATCATCAATAACAGTATAGAAAGCGGGTTATTTCCTAACAAATTGAAAGAAGCTTCTGTTGTCCCGATACACAAATCAGGAAATAAGTACGAAATGGGAAACTATCGCCCTATATCCATTCTCAATACTTTATCAAAGATATTTGAACGACATATTGCGTCTCAGTTGCAAATGTTTTTAAGAGAACGCGTATTATACACAAAAATCAGTCGAGTTTCCTTCCAAATTACTCATGTCAGACTGCATTAACCCATCTTATAGATACATGGTTGAAGGGTATAGACAGTGGTGATTATGTAGCCACTATTTATTTCGATCTCCGAAAATATTTGACTTAGTTGACCATGAAATACTCTTACACAAACTGAAACTTTATCACTTCACAGAAAGGTCTATGAAGTTATTTAGGTCCTATCTGACTAACAGGATGCAATTTGTGAAAGGAAACAACATTAATTCTGAGAAAATGAATACTATGTCGGGTGTACCTCAAGGATCAATACTCGGTCCCTTACTTTTTTAATATACATCAATGATATGTCTTTAATTTCTTCCAATTCATGTATTGACTTTTATGCAGATGATTCCACGTTATACAAAATAGGTCCAAGTATATTGAGCATTCAATCAGATTTACAAAAAAGTCTTAATAGTGTTTAATCGTTGGTGTAAGACAAATAATATGTCAATCCATCTTTCAAAAACCAAATGTATGCTTCTATGTACCAGTTATAAGGCAACACATGCATTGCGACTTATACTATCAATAGATGGATTGTCAGTAGAAAACGTGAAATGTCAAAAGGTCCTCGGGGTGCATGTTGATCAGACATTGTCATGACATACACATGTTAATACTGTAGTGAATAAGCTTAATTCAAAATTGGCACTTCTAAGAAGAATAACATATTATCTAACAGACGAGATGAAATTATTGTATTATAATGCATATATCATGTCAAACATGGAGTACTGTTGTAGTGTGTGGAGACTTACACATTCGTCAGATACCACAAAAATCACTAATATTCAGAAAAGAGCGATTAAGCTAATAATGAAGTCGGGAACTAGTCACTGTGGAACCATATTCAAACAGTCAGGGTTGCTATCTTTTGAAGACAGGTGCTATTATTACTTTCATTACTTGTTTTCAAAAGCATGAAATGTTTTACTCCTTCGTACTTCACAGAATTGTTAACATTTGCCAAAAATGAGCACTATAGCTTGCGTTCTTCAGAAAACAAGGATCTTTTTGTTGTAAAACCTAGAACAAACTATATCAAAAATACATTTGCCTATAAAGCAATGAAAATTTGGAATTCTCTTCCTACATACATTAAAT
The DNA here is from genome assembly GCF_026914265.1 of Mya arenaria. Classification (NCBI taxonomy): domain Eukaryota; kingdom Metazoa; phylum Mollusca; class Bivalvia; order Myida; family Myidae; genus Mya; species Mya arenaria. The sequence continues at coordinate 30,122,026 of NC_069133.1, read as the reverse complement.
GTCAAGATAAGCTACCAGCCTTTAAAAATGCATTAAAAGGCTACTTATTGGCAAAATAATTTTATCACTCATGAAAAAAAATCTTGACTCACATTATAATAAATAGTTCATTGTTTACATGAATTGTGTTAATGTACGTATATGACATTCTTGCAACAACTTGTAATGGATACTACCAAATATGTAAATGTTGAAAATATATTGATTGAATGTGGTTTTACTGAATATATCTACATTATTTACAGTATGAAATTATTGTAATTTATAATCATCATACTAAACTGAGTTGTGTTTGTCGAAGAAATGTATGATAGTGATAGTGTGATTGTATATTTTGTATGTTGCTTAAGATATAACTTAGTATATGTGTTTTTGTAATACTTTTTGTGTGAAGGCCATGCTGGAAAGAAGTAGTATGTCTGTAATGACTGTACACTTAGTATGTAACCTTCGTTAAATAAAGTTGTTATTATTATTATTATATTATTATTATTTTATTATTATTATTATTATTATTATTATGTAGTTTTTTTGGTATCGCTGCATGAATTTATACAAATAACATGTACACGGAAATATAATATAAATCTGCCATTTAAACTTTATGACAAAATCCCAGGGTTTCAAATCTTGGATAAATTTGTAACGGGAACAAGCATATGAAAAAGAAAAAAAAACAACAACTAGCGGTGTTGATTCTCCAGCCTGGCTCTCTGAGCTACCGCTCGTACGTGTGGTCTTGCATGATACGAGATCTGTCTGCTCTCTTCTGTTTTTCCTTCTGGCTCTTTGAGCCACCATCGTACATGTGTTTATGGTCGCACATGTTTTGAGAGCTATCCAATATTGATTACTTTCTTATCTCTTTCACTCTTTCACCCTTCCCCACACTTTCTTTTCCCTTTACACCACCTCCCATCTTTTCCTCTTAAATCTCAAAAACTTTCTTATGTGCTCTCAACTTCCGCATTTTATCTCTTTCCTCGCTCTTCTTCCCCTGTCAATTCACCTGTTCGCCTGTATCTCTCCCATACCTCTAACTGTTTCTTTACCATATTCTCTCCCCCTTCTCTTTCTCCTCTCCCCCTCTCTCTCAATATCCTCCCAACTCATACCTCCCTCCCCTATCTTGACCCCCCCCCTCTTTCGTCCACTCTCTATCCCCCATCTTTCTCCCATCCCCTTTCTCCCATCCCCTATCTCCCCTCCTCTTTCAGCCTTCTTTTTCTTCCCCGCTTTATCATCCTATCTTCTTTCCCTCCCATTGCTCTCTTATCTTTTTCTCTCCCCCCCCCCCTCTTTTTCTTTTCCTCGTTATCTCATATTTTCTCCCCCCCCCCATAGCTCTCCTATCCCCCTCCTCTTTCTCCACCTTTTCTTTCTCCCCTCTCTTTCTACTCCTTCCCCTCTCCTTCTTATTCCTTTTCCCTATATAAATATATTTTACAATTTATCCTTAATCATACAGATTCAATTATATATAGGTAGAAGCGCGGAAAACCATGGTAATTCATACATATTGTAAATGGTGCTTTAATACACACATACTTAATGAAATCCAGACGAAAGGAAATATATCGTTCATTCTACAGATAGAGGACCAAAACCAACAAATACACGTCGGCGCTGTCATACTATATATTTACACAAATTAAATCACTTTTAATCTACAATTTGAGCATCTTACTATCCAAGCTGTTTATAAAACTCAAATTGTCGATGTTTTAAGTATTTTCTTCAAATAACGTCGTTTTAAGATTGAAATGTTACCAAAAATCTTTGTCGGCGATCGACGGTTAAATATTTTTGTCCAGTAATTGTAAATGCATGTAGCTATAATAACATTTATTTAATGTTTATTTAAGAGGAAATTGGTAGTAAAATTTTAAAAATGGTAGTTTTTTGTATGATCATCGTTTTTTATTTGTCGCACATGAGTTGTTAGGATGTCGGTGATATTGGAGACAGATACGTTACAGAACAAACAATCGATACATATTCGATAGTTTTAAGTGTTGTGTTATCATTATATGGTCTGAATGTATGTCACATTATATTTATCTTTGGTTGTCACAACATTACACAGTATTCTCGAATGCAATGTTTAAATTACAAGTAGAACGTTTTTTAAAAAAAAATCAACAGATACGTAACGCACATTTTAACGTCTCATTCAATTAAGTAATTAAGTAAGTAATTATTATTTTATTATAGTGACATGTGTATATATACATCGATCATTACAAATAAATACAAATATAAATAATTTAAACAATTACACCCGGCCCATCGGGCCTATAAGTCACCTAGATATCACATATATGAAATACAAATTTTCATAAATTAAACATAAAGAATATGTATGTAAGGTTTAAAGTGAATATTATACATATCTATAAAGGAAATGTTTATATGATTATCATCAAATACGTTTATAAGTGAGTTTACATATTAAGGACATTGCATGAACAAAATTTCAACGTAAAAGATGTAATGTTAATAACTAGCAATACTTTTAAGCAAACAGTGTGGTTTTTCTCAAAGTGAAAGCACTAACAATATACTCGGATAATTGTCTCACATAGTCCTTCATAAGTAAAACAAGTTTGTCTAGATCGGAGATATTTACAAAACTGTCACGTGATATGATATTACCAAGGTAGGTATTTCTCAGTTCATTATACAGAGAACATTGAAATATGAAATGACACTCGTTCTCAACTTCTCCAGAGTTACATAGCCTATACGTTCTAGAGTCCACTGGTTCCCCTAAATAACGACCGGTCTCTAATCTCAGTGGTAATATACCAGTCCTACACTGAGCCAATAATGAACGTTCATTTTTCTTAAGGTCCATACTCAGATAGGTTTCACACTTGAATTCTTGTTTAAATTCACGGTACGTTCGTAATTTCGGCATAGATCTTATATCCTGTGACCAAATGTTAACATAATAGTCCTTGATCAGCGAATGCGCGTTCTTAATATCAACAGGCTGTTTTGCATTGAAACTGTCAGATATTCCTATTTTGTCCATGATGTCCTTCACCTCGCTTGACCAGTTAGCGGTACATTTTCTATAGTCAATTTCAAACACCTGGGCGCACAGTCGGTCACGGTCCATGAGAACAAGTCTATTCCACAGGCGTAGCATATTACTCCAGCGGCGATAACGGGTGGGTATCCATCCAGTGTCCCCTGTCAGCGTCGGGATCGGCGCGAAGCGATGGACGCCAAGGGCGTACCTCATAGCGCGGTTCTGCACATTATCCGATGGTTGGTATTGTTTGTACCCCCACACTGAGCTGCAATAATCCATGACGGGCACAACACAAGCGTTATAGAGTTTCTCATATGGTTTAAAGGAAATGTCTTTCAAGGGGTGTATCTTACTTATAACACTTCCAAGAGCTCTACCTCCCCCCTTTGAAAGCCCCTCACATGTGGTTGAGAAATCGCCTCTGTCTTGGAAAATGATGCCTAGATACTTATATTTGTCCACTATTTCTATTTCATTATCACCAATACGGAAGATAAACTGTGTTCGTTGAGTGCGTGCTTTCCGGAAGTGCATACATTTCGATTTTGACGTGTTTATGATTACACGCCAGCGTTTGCACCAGTTGTTCAAAACGTCGAGCATTGCTTGTAGGTTTTGTTCAGTGTCTGCGGTAAGAACAATGTCATCAGCGTACATGAGAATGGACACCTGGTGTTCCCCGATGGTGACGCCACACTGTAAGTCATTTATTTCCTTTACTAGGTCATTGGCGAAGACGGCAAATAACGTCGGTGATAACGTGCACCCCTGTTTCACCCCAGATATGCAATCGAACCAGTCTGTGTGTGAGTTGTTGAGCCGGACACAAGATGACGAACTCGCATAGATATTCATGACAGAGTTATAAAACTTTCCATCGATATGATTTAGTAACAGTTTGTACAATAACATGTCCCTGTCAATATAATCGAAACAACGTTTCAAGTCAATAAACGCTGCATAGACATTCTTGTTGTTTCTTACAACACTACTAAGAGTAAAAACGTGATCTTCACACGATCTGTTCGCCCGAAACCCGTTCTGCTCATCAGCAAGGAGATTGTCCGTCTCAAGGTATTTTGTTAAGCGTTTATTTAAAAACGCCGTATACAGTTTACTGACACACGATAGTAGGCTAATCCCTCTATAGTTCATTGGGGTCCTTTTATCTGATTGTGGGTCCTTCAATATTGGGTAAATGATTGCTTTTCTCCATATTGATGGGAATTTACTAATATCGAATATTAACTGAAATAACTGTTGTAACACGGCAATAACCGGCGGGTTTTTAGACTGTCGGCTGCAAGCCGACAGTCTTTAGAGAGCGGTATTTCAGAAACGCGACTAGTCGCCTGACACGACATATTGAACATGAATATATTAATACACACCACCTGCGTAGCAACAGAACTACTTACGTGAATGTGGGGCGTCAAGTACCTGCGTATGTGTATTTAACGCGTTATTGCCTTTTTATGACAAACATTGCGTGTTACTCTTAGTATAGTTGTACCGTTGCAATTTGGTGAGTTTTATTGAACAAAATAATGAAAGTATAGCATTTACATACGAAGTCATTTTACCCTACATCCAATAGTCAGCTACACCACATGTTTGCACCCCGTGTGACGTCACACATATCCCGGCATTCAAAACTGACCCGGCAAACCCCGGCAAAGAACTTTTTTATGAATGAAAGCTATTAGGAAATAAATCATACGCGGTTAAAGAGTTCATGTCATGTAATATTTTGTGAAATAGCTTTTTTGTTTCAAATGATTTTTTTTCAGCAGCAATCGAACTATTGTATTTGTTTGAGTAAATTATTTGGAATATACCTATCACAGTGTGTCAACGTTATGCCTATTGTTCTTTTGGACTATAGGGTGTAGTTTTTAAAGTCATACACAATATGGCGGCGATTATGCGGAAATGAAATTGAATGTTACTTCAAACACGTTCTTCTACAAAATAACCGACCTGTATTTAGTGCTATTGCTTTAACATCAATCGAAGCAAAAATGGCATCAATGTATGCGTCTAAAAATGTTAAATTTAGATGGAGACAATCCAGAAATGAGCTGCCAGGAAGTGATCGATTTTGGACACGAAGGTACATGTACATTAGTCTGAAATAATAGACGTGTTATACGGGATTCTTCCAATCCCTAATGGTTGAAATGGATAATAAAGTAAAGATTTATATTCATATTTTACCATGGAAGTGCAAAGCTATTTTGCAAAAAAACAAGCATTTAATGCATTAAAACACATTATTTACCTTTTCATTAAAAGGAAAGTTGACTGACACAGACAACAATTATGCCAAGTGGAACAACTTGACCCAATCGTAATAATTCGGCCACCTCCGACTAGTCCAAATAATTGTACGTTGAAGGATTTTTTTTAGATTTTTGATATGGCAAATCCTTCACGTACAAATTGTTTAGTATCAAAAGTGGGTAGTTGTTCCGATCAGGATTCCGGGTTAAAGCATATAGCGTCTATAAAATATCATAAAAACAAAAAATATTACCAGATAATGTTATTTTATATTAGTTCCGTACACAAAAAAATAAATATCCAACTTATAATTATGAGTTTGACGGCTTTTCTTCATTTCATTCTGTCAAAACATAACGATATATACATGAAGGGCACCTGCAAGGCTTTAGGGCACAGTTTTAAATCGCTCGGAACATTTCGGCCATGGCCGAGTTGTTATGATTGTATAAACGAGGTCTATCTCGAAGCTTTGTCGGAAGAGGCCGAGCTATTACGATTGTATCGAGTTGTTCCCCTTCGCATAATTGTTGTCTGTGTCAGTCAACTTTCGTTTTATTGGAAATGTAAACAACTTGTTTTAATGCATTAAATGCGTGTTTAGTGCAAAATAACATTTCACTTACATGGTAAAATATGAATATAACTCTTTATGATCAATTTCAACCATAAAATAGTTCACTTTAAACAATTTCAATATTTTTAAAACACCCCCGTTTTTCGCACATTCCCGTTTAGACGTTAGGGATTGGAAGAATCCCGTATAACACGTCTATTATTTTAGACTAACCTCCGACAAGCTTCGAGATAATACAATGGTAACAACTCGGCCTTGGCCGAACAATCTGAACACCTCAGCCAGTATCCAACAGGGATTGACTATCTCGAAGCTTACCGAAGATGGCGAGTTGTTACTATTGATGGCCGAAATGTTCCGATTGTTGTAAAATTGTGAACTGCAGCCTTGCAGGTGCCCTTCATGTATATATTGTTATGTTTTGACAGAATGAAATGAAGAAAAAACCATCAAACTCATAATTATTTGCTTGATATTACTTTTTGGTTACGGAATTTATATAAAATAACATTATCTGGTAATATTTCTTGTTTTATGATATGTTATAGATGCAATATGCTTTAACCCGAAATCCCGATCGGAATAACTACCCACTTTTCGTACAAAACAATTTGTACATGAAGGATTTGCTGTTTCAAAAATCGTAAAAAAATCTGTCAACGTACAATTATTTGGACTAGAAGGTACATCTAGCTGATCTACATCTCTTAGTCTAAATATTTGTACGTTGACGGACTCTTTTTACGATTAAAAAAAATGTATAGATATATATATATGGCAAATCCTTCACTACAACATCTTCATGTTACTTTCAATTCAGAGTTGATTATTCACTAAAATTATTTCGCATTTTTAATTGTTGTTTAACCTGAAACGTCTCAACCATCAAAAAAGAACATATATGCTTCAATAGTCTAAAAAAATAGACGTGTTATATGGGATTCTTCCAATCCCTTACGTCTAATCGGGTTTGTGCAAAACAGGGTGGGGGTTGAAAGATATTGAAATCGTAGTTAGATAAGTATTATATGTTTGAAATAGATATTAAAGGTTTATATTCGTATTTTAGTTATTACCATTTAAGTGCAAAGATTTTTTTCACAAAACAAGCATTTAATGCATTTAAACACAACCATTTTACATCTATGTAAATCTATGCACCGCAGCCTTGCAGGTGATCTTCATGTATAACAGTTTTTATCATTATGTTTTGACAGTATGAAATGAAGAAAAACACTCATCAAACTCATAATAATTCGTCAGCTTCTATTTTTTGTGTACATAACTCATATTTAAGATATATATAATTATCTGACCCGGAATCCCAATCGGAATAGCTACCCACTTTTGGTACAAAAAAATTGTATGTGAAGGATATGCCATTTCAAAATTTGTAAAAAGATCAGTTAAGTTACTATTATTTGGACTAGTGCTTCAAGTGTTTGATTTATTGTCTCTATAATGTATAATGCACCTGTCAATTGTAGAGCCAAGCTGGGAGCTGCCTAAAAATCAGTTACCCAGTTACCTCAGTTTGACAGATCTCCATGCAAGTGTTCACATGGTCGTGGGTTCAAGCACCATACCAGTAGCATCTTTTCTCAAAGGTTTACTTTAGAACCCATCATCCAGGAGTAAACAATTATGATTTTTTTATTAAATATTACAGGCCATGTTCTTTTGTAAACTTTCAGATTGAGAAGTGCCTGGATACAAGGCTAGTATTGTTAACATCATCTGATACAATCAACTGGAACAAAGCTGAAATGGCTGCCTGACCTGACTTAAAAATTGGATGGCAGTACATCAGACTAGAAGATTACAAGTATTGAGGTGGACAAAATGAAACCTGAGCCTACCAAAGCTGACAGATTGCACAAGAAACACATAAATGCAGGTATTTACTGAGATATTGTAATTATTTTTTGAAACTTCTCATTCATTTAGGAAGTTCAGTTGAAACAGAGTTGGCAAAAAAATGAACAAAGGTATATACATTTTGAATTCTAATTCAAATGAGAACTTTACTGGCCAGCACAGAATGGTAAAATGCTAGTCTACCAATATAAATGTGCCTGGTTCGAATCAGTAAAGCTGATGAATGTACTGGTTGTGTAGCCAGGATGTGAGTAGGTCTGCACTTGGCTGATAATGCATATCATATACATATTTACATAAACATGTTTAAGCTGCACTCTCACAGATTGTCTGTTTTACCAACTCTTTTTTTTATTTCTTGGTCTTGTAATGAATTATTTTATGCGAATTTCTGAACACTGGACATAACAGACAACTGGAAAAAGGGGATCGCTGCTTTCTTATATTAATTCAGTCAAAAAAGACAACTGAAAATATTGGAACGCTGTTTTCTTATTTTAATACGGTCAAAAGATGATGTTCAGTGCCAAAAATCTCATTATTAGTAAAGCGTTAGTAATGCTTTTAACCATAAAACCAATAGTTACAAATGTAAATATAAAAAACATGATCTTATCTTTTGTCAGCAGTCTTATTTCATCAGTTTTCATACTGCTTTTCATTAGCTTATTCCAAGCCAAAAAGTAAAAGAAGTTGTCAAAAATCTGTGACTGAGAGTGCAGCACTCTTACAGATTGAACATTTTGACTACTTTATTTATTTTTTGTCTTGGAACGGGCCAATTTATGTGAAAATGCATGTTATAAACCATTCATATAAGATTGCTGACAATAAATTTGTCAGAAAATGTTTATATTTAAGTTCAAAATGTTTTATGCATTTTTCTTAAACCGTTAGTAACGCTTTAAGCCATAAAACCTTTGTTTTCGACCTGAAATATGGAAGTCTGCAATCTAATATTTTGTCAGTAGTTTTATATCACTGGTTTGCAGATATTTTAGCAAAAAAAATAGGTCATTCCAAGACAAAAAATACAAAAGTTGTAAAAACAGTAAATCTGTGAGAGTGCAGCTTTAAATGACTAAATGTTTTGATTTGACTCAATTTTCACCTAAAATCTTATAGTTTTGTGGCATCTAAATGGTTTGTTTTTAACAACATTACATGTGCATATGTATATATTTGTTCTTAAATTTGTAATTTAGATTGGAAGATTCATTCTCTGGAAAGAAGAAAAGGGCATGTTACATACTGTTATCACTGCCATGACAGAAACCATATTGAGGAGCTGGTCCACCTGTAGGAAGAATTGCGCTATTGGTTGGAGCAGCACTATTACCCAGCCATACACCAGCACTTAGTTTGTCATATGGAGCATTTCTGAGCAGTTATGGAGACCACTAACTATGCAGGTATGTCATAATCAAACTCTTGGTTTATATATTATTATAATTTAGCATCTGTTGAGAAGAAATTTATTTCTAGATTGAAGGCACACACTATATATAGATTGATGCCCAAAAATATATTTCTTATTTTAATGCATTATCTGTAATATCATGTCTAACTCATTTGACTTAAATGATCAAAGCAAAAGAAATGCAAATGATTAATCTGCAGATATACAAATGTAAGCTTTTTTAACTGGGGAAATTGTTGCCACTTGTCTATTAATTAAAGAACACATTTATAATGAATAATGTTTAATCTGTACACAAATCATATGCCTTCTTTGTTTTAACCATCAATGTCAAAGAGTCCAGCATGATAATGCATTAAATTGAAAAAAAAATGCATTAATTTATATGAACCCTTTAAAACAAAGACATTTCCTAAATCCAATAAAAAATAATTGAATATTGCAGAGTTCAGTTAGAATATAATATAACTTTTTTTGCAGTTGTTGCAGTGAAACTTGCACCAGTGTGTTTTCTGTGGAGATAAAGAAATAGTGTCCAGCAATGAAGACCCAACTCAAGATCTGACCTTGTAAGGCCAATATGAAATAACTGTGTGGGAAGATGGGAAAAACCTGCAGTCAGGAATGCAGGGAAATCGTCAAAAGAACAGTGTTAAATTAATCTTGAATAACTTGACATTTATTTTGTTTGACATATTTATTCATGGTGCAGTGAAAACATTCTTTTTTTCTCATTGTTATTTAAATTTAGAATTGATAGGAGGGAACATCACTATGTAGTTTCATGTTCATAGTCAGATCAAAACCCATGTACATGCCCAAATGAGCATTCGAAAATATCAAAATGGTACTTGTTGTATGTAGTGTAAGTTAATTAACATAATAAACAAAAATATTTAATCAATTTCAATTTATTATGCCCCTTTCAAAGAAGAGGAGTATATTGCTTTGCACATGTTGGCCGCTACGTCCGTCTGTCTGACAGTACACCAAAGCTTTTCCAGGTGATAACTCTACAATTCCTAGACCTATTGTCAAACTTGACATGAAAGTTTGGTTTAACCAGTAGATGACCCCTTTTGATTTTAGGGGTAATATGGTCAAAGGTCACAGTGACCTTGAACAGGAAGGTGTCAAACCATACATCTGACTGATAAGTTGACAATGCCTGCACCTATGGCCCTCAAACTCAACATGGAGGCTAAGTCTGACTATTAGAAGATCCTATTGATTTAAGGGGTCATTGGGTCAGAAGTTAAGGTCACAGTGACCTTGAATGCTAAAAGGTTGTACTAATAATGACTGGACAAAGTCTGCACCCATGGCCCTTAAACAACTTGACTTTGGGGTTGGGCCTGACCAGTAGGTGAGCCCTATTGATTTGTCACAGACCATTGAACGCAAAAAGCTTGCCTGTGTGACAACTCGACAAAGTCTGCACCCACGGCCTTCAAACTTGAAATTTAGGTTTGGGGTGACCAGCAGATGACCCCTTTGGATTTGGAGGTCAAGGTCACATCTCCAATATTGGTCATTAAAACTATGTCATTTACTTATTCCCTGCTGCTAAGAGGATACATGTTTATCAGCAAATATCAGCCATCATCTGAATATGAGTGAAAACTGTACCAACTACCCTCATACTTTGAATAGCATAATCTTAAAACTGCCTCAAAGGCATCTTTTGTCAATGAAAAACCAGCTGTCATTTCGGTCCATGCATATTTCATTCAATTGTCCAGATATTCTTGACAACATGGCAAGCTAATTAATGCTGCAGGTTTGAAATTTAAGACGTTAGTTTTTTTCTTCAGCACCATGCAGATTTATTAACACTTTTATAATAAAAACAAACTAGAAAACAAATTTTAAAGATATTATTTTTTTTCATGGTATGATGCCACAGCACCATGCAGATTTGTTTTCACTTTTATATCAAAGAAAGTAACTCGAGCACAAATTTTGTAGATATGTGGACTCTGTTGTTCTCTCTGAGTTCTGGGAGGCATTTTTAGGCTTGAAAGAGCATCATTTTAAAGTTATATTTTTATTATGTCCCTTTAATCTTGGGTATAGTTTGTATTGTATTTTCATTTTAAAGACATTGGCTTCAACAGACCCTAATGAAATGAAGGAATGTAATTGCTTACTGAAACTGTTATAAGCGACGTCATAAATTGAAGCAATTTTAACAGAATGAATATGCATTTAACTAATTTAAAGCGGTTCAAAATTAGGAAATTTGAATTAAGAATCTTGTAGGCCATTGGATACATGATTAAGTAGGGCTAATATATTTGTGCTTATTATAATAACATTTATCCTTCTTCATCTACCTTAAAGAGTTTTCATCATTTGTATGAAATCATTTGATCACGTTTCATTTGAAAGAACTTTGCGGTAGTGTTTGCTTGCTTCAGTTACGTCACCGACAGTCTTGCAGCGCTTTCAGCGCTTTGATTCAACACATCATACGGTAAATTGTCTATTCCACATGCCGAGCCGGATTTACTTTTATGTATAATTGAAGCTATCTCATCCAATGAAACGTTACTATTCAATGATTCGTTCGTGACGTAAAGGGGGTCAGCCATGTTATTCTCAATTAAAGTCTTCTGTATCTTTGCACGATCGTAGTGAATATCGTCAAAACTCTCCGATTCCTTGCAGTTGTACAAGTCCTTAAAGTCATTTTTCCACCGTTCAAACACTTTCGTTTCATCACTGGTAACAGAACCATCAGTGTCATAAACTTCCATAGGTATGCGCGATTCTCGCCTTGGCCCTAGCTTTTTTATTTTTTCCCAGAATTCTTTAGGGTTGTTTGCCTCAAACGTCTCAATTTCAATGGCTTTGTCTCTTCTATATGCCCGTTCTGTTTTATGCAAGAGCCGGTCGAACGTGTTTCTAGCCAAAACATATTCCGAATGTAAACGTGCGCGCAATGTCCTATCATTTCTGCACTTAAGGAATTTGTTTTCACTTTCTCTCAATTTATTCCAGAGATTTTGCAGTTCTTCGTTCCAATATGGCTTGGCATGTTTACGTTTCTTTGATGTTCGTTTTTTGTACTCGCTAATTTTGGAATTTTTCATTCATTTCAGATATAATTACATCACAGAGTAATTGATATATGCAATCTATATTTTCCTGTGTCTCCCTCGAGATTTTAATTTGCGTGATATAAGCGCCGTTTTGACTCTATCACTGTCCATAAAGTCAGAAGGTATCCGACGAGGATTATGGCGTGAGACCACAGTTATTTTTACTATATGTTTCATATAGACACTAACCTGGCTTTTGACTTTATACACACCCCAATCGAAAAACAAGGACATGGCATCTCTAGAACAATTCAAGACACAAAATATAATCACAAGAAAACACCATGTTGACCATTGACCCGACTTTCAAAAATGAATTCAAATACATAATGCTTCCACAAGGGAGTCAATCGGCTACAAACAACTAATTTTCAGACTTCCACAAGCTATGATTTTTCCAATATTTACATTGAAAACTATCAATTTCTGCAATAGAGTGTCAAATTCAGTCAAGTTCTCTGCAAAAAGAACATTTTTTGCTTCTTTTTCATTCAATTTTAATAAAATATTGATACTTGAACACAAGCACTCTTTTTTTTCTGTATTCACATCCGGATCGGTCAACGGGGGGCAGATAACTCAACGGGGGGCAGATAACTGTGGTCTTGAGCCTTATAGCGTGCTTCGGGGGGGGGGGGGGTAAGAGAAACCGTTGATGGCCCATGTAATTGCGCATTATAGTCCGTTTCAATGTTTACACTTAATGCACAGTGATCAGGGATGCGTGAACGCTCACCGAGTAATCCATGCAATCCTTGTTGGTCAATGATATCAGTCAGGTTTATGACTTTAAAGTTTCTACAGCAGTGAAATACGTCATGTGGTACACATATAAAGTCTACTACAGCTTTTCCTTTGCGCGAGATGGATGTGAAATCATCCTCTTCTGGTTTAAACCGGCCATTAAGTACACAGAATTTGGAGTCACAGAGGAATTCAATTAAATCATGACCATGCTGATTAATATTCTTATCGATGCACTTTCGCTCCGGTATAATATCACATTCAGTCAGTAAATCGGATAATGAGCCTATTCTAGCGTTGAAGTCCGAGCAAACAACCATCTGATCATAATTTGCATGGGCGTATATCTGTGTTAGTAGGTGGACGAAGAATCCCTGTGCATCACGTCCTCTTGTAGAACCTTCCGGCGGTAAGTAACATGAAAATACTATGAAATCGGATCCCGTAGCCTTGTTGGTAAACGATACTGCGATTATTCCGTCGTAAACTCGATCCACAATAGCAACGTCATATTCATTTACAACACTCTGCTTCACTAATAGTCCCACTCCGCCAGACGCTTTTGGGGCGTTCCGGTGGATTTCTGTTCTGTTGAAACCGAACCAAGAATATCCATCAACATTCAGCACATTTCTGTCTGATAAATGTGTCTCACAGACAGAGATGATGTCAGCATCAAAATAGTTTAATAGTGCAATACGTAGGTTTTCATTGTCTTTTGTCCATCCACAAACGTTAATACATGTATGTACAATATGGATGGGTGATCCAAAGGGACGGGGTGTGTCCTATACACTGTCACGTGCGGCGGCGGGCTGCTGCTCGGGACGCGGGCGGATGCGGCCGTTGGCATCAACACGATAACCAGCGCCCTGTGGAAGCTGACGAAGGATGGTCCTGGCGTTGAGCTCTATGAGCCTTTCTGCGTGAGATTTGCTGCTTTTAATGAACACATCCTGATAATTCTCCATGTCTTTTAGCTTCATATTGTGTCTAAGAACGAGAACCTTTTCTGGTGTCGAGCCAAAGCTGATTTTCAGTGGTCCTGGTTTTCCTCGTAGCTTGCTGGGCAATCGAATGGTTCCCGTCACCGTAACGCGGGAATAAACGTTTTCCCCAAGTGCGCGTATCAGACTATTGGCCTTTTCAAACAGGTCCTCGTCGTCCTGCTTTGGTATCCCAGTGGCGATGATGCAGTAGTCAGGATCATTCAAATGATCGACCTCGCGAGGTTCTGCAGGTGTGGGCGTGCCGTCTTCAACCGCACGCAGACGCACTTGAATATCTTTCATGGAATTCATGAGACCATCGATGCGACTAGTCTCTTTGCCAATGTCTAACGATATTTCGTTTTTCAACGATTTGAGCTTGGTTTGTCAAAGTTCTTCATCATTTCATTCCTCAAATTGTCTATTTTTCTCTCAAGAGTGCGTTTCATGCCCTCCTGTGTAACCTTCATATCACCCACTATGGACAACACTTGGTCAATCTTGACACTAAGGTCTGAGTATCCTTCTTTACTACTTCCGGACGCCACGTCTTGTACGCCCAGTGTGACGTTGCCGTCACCACAAGTCTGTTGTTCGCTATACAGGTCGCTTACACTGAGGTTAAAGTCTCTTTCACTATCGTCTAGACTTCCACACCGACCCTGCTTAAGCGTTAATCCCTCATCGCTCGAATTACTTGAGAACTTTTCTTTGCGCTTACTGGGTTTCTTCGCCTTTGAAGACATATATATGTAGGTAAATTAGTAACGGTCATCAATGATCCATTGATATGTCCGTTATAATGATCCCGAACACTTGAACGCACATCAGAGTTATTCATGCGTGACGAATTTTTTTTCAATATATGTGGGAAATTCGAGTATGATCAAATCACAGATTTAGTGAAATTGTTCGAGTTTCAAACACATACCGATATAAATCCAAAATATCCGTATCACAAATCACTAAAAATCCTTGCACTGCACTGTCTAATTAATCCACAAATATCAAATTATATTCCGATCACAATAACATTGCAACTTACATACTGGAAACACTTATACTTAATCAAGTATGGAAAGGTTAAATTGGAATGTAACCTTACTTTATCACAGCAAGTATGTACAGCGTTGTTTATAATATGTTCATATAACCCTTTTGAAAAATACCTAATTCAAAATATGTGAGGAAAAACATACAGAAAACAGATACGTAACAAACGACAGATACGTAACACGCCAACTTTAATTGAAGCTGAATTAAAAAAAACATCGTTTTAAACTTCGGCACTGGCTTTTGCGAATCATTATTGATGATGTCATATATACTACGTCATTTGTCCTTTTCACCGGCGCCATATTGTTAATATTAAGACGCTTTGTTTATATGAAGAAATTTGAAGTCCCTTAGTTAGCCTTAAGAAAGGTAAGTTTCTTATTTTTATTTTGTGTATTTTTGGATATAAACTTATTCCATACAATTAAAATATTGTTATACTTGTTAGGTTTGTATTTATTTAAAACTTTTCGGGAAATCATATAAACTGATTTGGCAAAATTGTCGTTGTAACGTACTGTATCTGTTTAGTCAGTGTAACGTATCTGTTTAAAACTTTTATGACGTGTTTCGGTTAATAACAGGGTAAGAGTTATTGAATTTCCTTATTGTAGTAACATTTACAAGTAAATACACTAGTTTATGTGTAAAATTTATATAATTAATAATAAAAATCAATCATATTAATAGTTAAGTACAGGTGTGTGCAGGTATTGATACTAGTTTATAATATATGCTTATTTTTGAAATTAACTTAAATTAATGCCTTTACAAATGTGTTCTGTTTATTGTAGATGGCTTAAACTAATGCCGAAAGGCAAAATGAGTACAGAGAGAGGAAGAGACGGCTCGATTCGAACTTTCTTCACGAAGAAAAGAAACGAGCTAAGAAGTACAGAAAGTCAGTAGCGCAATTAACTAAGCAGGAGCGAGATAAAAGGCTTGAAAAGAACAAAATATATTGTCGTAATTACAGACTTAAAAAAGCAATACAATCGGGTAGAATGGCAAACAGCACTGTTCCAACGCACGTTGTCACACATAGTAATAGCACAGAGGGACAAAATGGAACTCCAGAAACACTCAATACCCTGTACATCCGGCACGGTACAAACAAGAACATCAGGCAATAAAATGCTAGTTTCATGCCATTTGTAAAACGGAGAAGTTCTGGTTCCATAAAGGCGAAAGCAAAAGCCTTGGCAAGCTCAAAGCTTCAGATTAAGGCCCTTCGAATGAAATTGATGTCAGAAAGGAAGGCAAAGAAAAGATGGCAAAAGAGATATGAAGAGTAGTAAGACACTTCGAATATGTACAATATCAAGAATGCTAGATAAGGAGTTTAGACAGTCAACAATTTAACGTCTTAAATGTAGTTCGTCACAACTTACGTAAACACTCTTTCAATTAAAGATTTACCGTATCTCGCTTACTATATAACCGTCAAAATGTAATGACAATACTTCTTTTAGCAGAGAGTTTTGAGGTTCTTACGCTTACGCTTCTTATACATGTTATAGTACCCTTACTTGGATTAGGAAAACAATCGACGTATTTTAATTGTTATTTTAGTGTGCCATACACGTACAAGATTTGGGATGATCCTGGGTTCTAAAAATGTACAGAATGAGCAGTTCAACCAGTAAGCATTTTCATAAATGTGCTTATCTATCTCCAAAACTGGCATTATCCGACGTTATGGAGGTGAAATCCACTCATAATTCATATATTTTTTAAAGATTTTTATTGTTGTACATATTTTGGAATATAAGGCATGAGGGGTTTATATTTCAGATTTTATTGAAAATGATATTCCATTATGTGTACAATATTATTTTAAAAATGAGTTAAGAGTGGAATTCACTTATAATTTTTTGGATTTCACGTCAATTTACGATAATTTTTCGAAAAGTTTCTATCATTTCATCTTTTTTTTTTATCAGTTTCAATAAAATTCAGAATATTATTCATTCAGTAAGCAAATTTCAATATGTGAAGAATTATGAGTGGATTTCACCTTTACAAAATTTGATTTCAAGTCGATTTACGAACATTATTCGAAAAAAATATTCTTGAATCAATATCATAATAATACTTCAATCTTATTAATAATTAATACAACAGACATAAATCAGTATGTAACATATACGTATCTTTAAAGGCCGATATAATTTGATAATGTGATACTAATGAAATATCAATTGTGCCAGCTTTCGCTCGTAGCCAGTATTTTAAGCTCATTTACGAAAACGAGGGAAAACACATTAATTTTAATAGCAATAACGAAGATTAAACCTGCTCTATAAAAGAGTATAACACTAGTGGCCAGTATTTGAACTATTCTTTTACGACAAACAAATTCACAAAGTTGCTATATATACGTCTATATGGCTGTTAAATAACAGCAGTTTGATTGAATCAATATAATAATAAAACTTCTTAATAATTAAAACTACTGTAACGTGCGACGTCAACAACACCAACAGATCCCTTGAGAGAAAAGCATGCTCGACCTTAAAGGGGTCTGCTGGTCTTTATATACACTAAATTCTCTATCCACACAGAGCCCGGGCTTTGCCAATTTGCATATTACCGACCAAGTAAACGTACGTACTATGAACGTACTTCCGTCTATAACGGAAACCTATTTTCAACTAAAAGGTAATTTTAAGGTTACCACGACATTGACCCTGAATATGGCCACCATATCTTGTCCCAGACCATATTGATATAAAAAGTTCACTTCGACAATTTAAGGCAATTCAATGGGGGGGGGGGGGGGGGGGGGGGGGCTAGCGACTCGCAACTGGTTGGTAATGTCCATTAAAAATTTAGGTTAAACTATATGTGTTGTGGATATTTTAACTCTAATGTGAGAAAAAACAAACAAACTAAGAATTGAATCATTGATTATTTAATGGACTTTTACTAAACTAAGATATACACACATGTATGACGGTATACATATCTCTTTTTGACTAAATATTACTTCAAATCAATTAGATTTACTCTTTTTTTCAAAAATATACAAGATAAAAGACAATATTTTTTTTATTTATAGTCGGGTATACAAGAAAACATAGGTACCAATATCGGACAAAGTATTTACAAAAGCTTTTCCTTATTATATTCATGCATCCGGTAATTCCACCGACCCGTTTCTCCACAAGTTTTCGCGTGGGTAAACTCGATCCCTGGCCGCGTCAATCCGAAAGACGTTAATAATTGGTACAAGTAGCTCTCTTGCCTGGCGCTCGACTTTTTTGGGAAGTGCTTGGAAAAGTGGTGTACTCAGTTCTGAGTAAAACTTCTGACATAGCCCAGAAAAGTTGTACCCCGTGTATCGGTACTTTTACCAGGGGTCGTATGTCCAAGTCCTAGCCCAGAAAAGTTGTACCCCGTGTATCGGTACTTTTACCAGGGGTCGTATGTCCAAGTCCTAGCCCAGAAAAGTTGTACCCCGTGTATCGGTACTTTTACCAGGGGTCGTATGTCCAAGCCTTTTGACCGCCGTGCATGTGCAGTATATTAACCCCCCCCCCCCCCCACTAAACACACACATACTATCCCGTGTTTAAAAGCAGTGTTAAACAAACTGTGTTTTGAGATACTACGTACACATTTTTACAAATACAATTATGGTGATTTGAAAGAAATGAAGTCATATATGTGACGGATAGTGGAACATAATATATATATATATATATATATATTCACTCTTTCATAAACACTAGAAATTTATGTTCTCGAATAGAAAAATTAAACATCACCAATTAACTAAGGCGTGCAATTCATAACTAATCTGCATAATAAATATCTCATCATTACAAAACGTAAAGCAAGGGAGGCAGATATACAAAGGGAAGCGCAACACTTTATGTAGTTTATTGCCCTTTTAGATATCCTTGAACATAGATAGTATCACAGTTTAATCTTTGAGAGACAAAGAAATGGTGTGATTTAAAAAAAAAAACGAGTAGTTTTTGTTCTTGGTATACGTATTTCGTAATTGGTTCTTGGTATACGTATTTCGTAATTTGTTCTTGGTATACGTATTTCGTAATTTGTTCTTGGTATTCCTATTTCGTAAATGGATCAGCCAGATTAAAGTGTCATTTATCATTTTGCCATCATTTTTATCTCAGAACTTTTAACTACCACTTACTGCTTGTGAACGACAACAATGTAACACATTTTATATTATACATGTCAGATTTTGCTACGAATAAAATGTCGCTGTTTCTATTTCTTTTGATTTCAACAGAACATTGAATGTATCTCTTAATCTTTGTAATTATAATGAGTTCATTTTGCAATAAGATATCATTACAAAACTTATCAAAGTAGCTTTCTACGAGTTTCGATGCTAAAAGTTTAATAACTGCTTCCCGGCCTGCATTTAAAATAATCACAATTTCTTTATTTCTCCCATATTTACCCTTTGTACTTCAGTCGAATTGGCATCAAAATAAACAGACCTTAAGCTAATTTAATAATTGAACCGTTTGAAGCAAAATAAACAGATATTGACCTTAAGCTATTTAATAATTGAACCCCATGAATCATAACGATTGCAAATTATCGACTCCACACCGATTTAAACTTGAATAAAACATGGTGACGTTTAATATCAGACCGACAGACAGACAGTTTATATAGACTTGTACAATGTACATCGTCAACAACACATATTTTTATAATAATCAATGTCAACGTGTATGCATAATAACAAACAATGTAATACTAACAAGTATATATAAATACAAAAAAAAATCATCTATCTAAATCAGAGGATGAACAAATAACATTAAATATGGTGGATCTTACTTTAAGGTAATCTTTAACAAACAGACATAGTTTAATAAGCTGTATTTTATCATTTGATTGCAATAGTTGTACATATTTAAATACAGACGGTCTTGTATAATAGCAATTCATCTTTTATATCATTTGAATTACAACAAAGACAATATCTTTGGTTTCGAACAACATTATTTCTAGCGTATGTACCAGTTTGAATATGGAATGGGTGCACAGAGAGTCGTAGTCTACAAAAGAAAAATCGTAAACTTTGGGGTATAATGTCTAAATAACTCTCATATTCAAGACTAGTCTTATAATTTCTAAACATATCTAGCACCGTGCTTTTTTCTTAAGTACCATACCAATCTTGTTTAAAAGCATCGTGTATTCTACATTTGAAAACTGATATAAATATTTCTCCCACCTCAGATAAGTAGATCCATTAATTTAACCATGCTAGAAATTCTTATCTTGCCCACGGGCGAAGATAAAATGCCCGTATGGAACTTCTTTTAATGGTCACCACATTGTAATTACTCCCCTTGTTGAAGAATGTCGTTTGTAGCGCAGCATGGAAACCTTGTCTGGTGGCAATATTTAGAACGCGAGTTAATTATTTCTCGCTTCAAATGTCACCAGAAAACCGTTTTCACGCACCTTTCAAGAAATAATGCTTCACTCTTTATTAGAACTATTTAAAGACCGATCAGACCATTTACATACTCTGAATCACTGCGCGAATATCCATGACAACCACGAATTATTGCATATCCGTGCGCAATTATTTTCACTCATAAAAAAATACATTTTTACTTAATTTTGTTTAACTGAGGTGGGAGAAAAAGCATCTACCATAGCCGCTCGGTAAACCTCGTTTCCGCAAAACACCCTACGCTCGGGTCGGAAATCTTACACTCTCGGCCATGGAAGATACTTATAATCAACATCAATATTGTAGATATCGTCATAAACATGACTAAAACCAAATCCATTTAATATCTTTCTTATGTCGTACACCCAATTACGACAACCTTTCAGTGGTAGCAACCTTAAACCACTATGACACTATACGCACATATCTTTGAATATATAACGGAAATCTTCCTAATTCGCCATAAACAGTGGCATTGCAAGTATTTGTTTTCACTCTTAATAATCTTTTACAAAACTTTAAATGAATTCTTTCTCTAACTCCTTAGATTTTGTGTAGCCCCAAACCTCTGCCGAATAATTTAAAATAGAACCAACAAATGCGTCAAATATTTGACACACTATTTTTGGTTTCAAGTCGTACTCTTGACATTTACAAAATAAAATATTCATTGCCTTAAGGGCTTTACCAATCAAATGTTCTTGGTTAAGGCTAAAATTGCCAGTAAAATAAACACAACACCTAAATAATTGAAGTCGTTAACAATGTGAATATCGTTTGGGCACACTGTGACATCCATACACTTAAATTTAAGCCCGTGTCATACTGTAGCGAGTTTCGGCTACGAGTTGTTGCGAGTTTCAACTCGCCTTAACTCTTCAGTTGTTGGACTCGAAGTATTGTCGTTGCATGTCGAGGACATGTCTCCTCATAAAGAATGTACTCGGCAAGCAGTGGCGATAACTTTAAACGGTTTAAAATTGTCGTACCGTATTTTTACCCAGTTCGCCATGTGTCGTCTTTTCTTGTACATTCTCGTTGCTCACTCTTAATAACTAGTCATGAAATCGTGCACATATCGGCAGAACTCGTAGAAATCTCTGTGGTTTTCAGAAGAATGTCGTACACTAAACGTACCGATGTTGCTTCAACTCGAGTTAAACAGAAGAATCCCGTACTACTCTCGTATTCACATGGAAGAGAACTCTAGCTTCAAACTAATGTACCTAGCATCGGAATCCGCGAAATCGGATTTTTGGCGAGATTTAATTCACCAGCACTTGTGGTACCTGGCGGATCCAAGTCGTGACAGTGTGACATTAATCAAAAGGTTTATTTATGGTAAACGCACTAGTGTGAATCAAGACACATAATTAACGCTTGTTTGATATTCTGTATTGGAAGCACTTCAAATGCGGGGAGGGACATATAATGGAATTGGTAAAGGGTTATGTTAATTTTAAAAACATCAGTCATATAAAATGGCAGACAATTTTTGTGATCACTGACTGTAATAGATGATGTAATAGATTCTCTGTATGAAAATGTAACGTACCGACGTTAACGCGTTGTGAGCCGTTAACGGACTCGCTCATATTTTGGTACCAAAATGAGATTTTTACTCTTGATACCAAGATTGCAGAAACAAACATTCAATTATATATATAAAAAAAACCTGATTGCAGTGGGCAGCGTATTATAACCTGCACAGTCATTTTTTTAAAACACTTCTACCATATCCACTCGCCCACAAGGACCCATGGTACGGACATTTTAGCCTTTATTGAATATATTGGAAGCATAATGTTATTATTATTATTATTATTTACCAGTCACGTTACAGCATTTTGCAGAATTGCGTTATTGATGCTTTTCATAATCGTGGACCTCAAAAACGATATTAAGGCCCTTTCTGCAACGGACTTATCTGGTTTTTATTTTATTTTATTTACAGCATGTCATTTGTATTTTCTGATATCAATCATAGAACCCTGCAATGTCGAAAGATTAAAAACCCATCACATGGACATAATAAATCAACAACAAATGGCCAGTGAGCACGCGTTCCATTGATTATTAAACAGGCGAATATTTAAGCAATACTCCGTTCTTATAGGTTCACATATAAGTGTAAACAAACTTATAAAGAACTAATAGTCAATCGGGCCTACATACTTGCAAATAGTTTGTTTTTTGGCTGGTTCTTCTGTTTTGTGTACAGTTTTGTTTATGTTTTTGTTTTATTTAGTTCACTGTTAGAATTATGTTGTAATTATTCATTATACACATGAATATAAAAACTCAGATTTATATTGATATTTCGTTGGTATAATCTGAAAATATATACTGATGAATTGGGTCCATGTTGTACTGTTTGCCGGTTATTGTTTGCAATCTTATGCTCGTACTACAATATGCAAATTAACTCGTTAGTCAGTTGAAAAAGCTCGAGCGCAATGGCCTTTTGCATCTTTATTCATAAGTCTG
The DNA here is from genome assembly GCF_026914265.1 of Mya arenaria. Taxonomy (NCBI): domain Eukaryota; kingdom Metazoa; phylum Mollusca; class Bivalvia; order Myida; family Myidae; genus Mya; species Mya arenaria. Next base: position 30,098,993 of record NC_069133.1, on the reverse strand, counting down.
TGCTATGTCAAAATCAGCAAAGTCCAGTCTAGAAAACTAGAATCCACGAATAAAAAAGGATATAATCATCTGATAATCATTACATTATTTTCACTAATTGTGAATCCATCAACGAAATGTTCAAGCAAATAATGAACCGTATTTTCCCAATTAGCCCATGATCTGGTAAAAGATCAGTTCAAAGAAGTCAAGCGCGCGCTATAAGGAATGGGCGACTTTCGCCTTGCCGCGTCCCATACCTAATTCAAAGTTTGAAAGGCTGTTGTCACGACAGTTACCCTGGTCCAATCTGTTTAAAAGGTACAGGTCACATAGGACTATCAAGTATTTGGTCAGCTCTTCTGACGGAGGCTGTACTATTGCTGACCCCCGCATCGATGGAGCGCGAAAACATTAGGTCAAAATAAGACCAAGAACACCAAAATGAAAAGGTAAAAAAAAACAAACAGGCTTCCATTGAAGCCCCTAAGGTCTTGGTCAAACAACTTATTTGTGTCACATAAAATGTTATTTAAGAACATTACAAACTAAATAAGTATATAAAAAGTATGTATAGAATTACATAACATGAATGATTCATTTATAAATGTCGTCGATATTAATTAAGAAGCATTCACAAAGATTAAAAAAATATTGGAATGACCTATAAGTATGAATAAAAAACTGGCGAAAACGAAAGTCCAAATGTAATATAATAAGACGAATCACATTCCAGCATTACCTTTAGTACTCTGATTATATGATTATTCACACAAAGTCTTATTTGTTATGATTGATCTGATGTTTTGTTAGGACAGAATCCGTTTATGTTATCATTTTGTTATTCTCGTACACCAGAGCGATGATGCTATGCGTACCACACTTTAGTTCAATCGTCCCGATTCTTAGTGTAAACACCGAGAATTTTAGCCAATTAAAGATGTTTCGCCGTTTTTAATTTGTAGAATCCCTTGGAGTCAGCCATTTTCAGTTGCTGAAATTGATAAAGTTAGTAAATTGTTGAAAAACAATAAGGTTTGTTCACCTAAGGATGATCTTTTGAATGAATACATTCTCTAAGGATGCATTGTTACTAATATATTGTAAAATGTTTAATCTTATACTTGAATCAGGGGAAGCGCCTGATTTTACAATTTTAAGTTGTTTGGGGAAAGCCTTTACTTCAGTATTAATAAACAGAATACATTGATTTTTAGAAGATAGTGGTTTATTAGCAGAGGAACAGGCAGGTTTTCGTAAAAGTTATTGTACTATTGATCATATTTTTTCCATGAAAATGTTGATTGATATTTATTTGTCTAAACGTAAGAGATTGTACTGTGCTTTTGTTTATTATAGAAAAGCTTTGATAGCATCGATAAAACTGCACTTTGGACAAGAATGTTAAGCCATAAATGTGATGGTAATGTTCGAAGAGTAATACATACTATTTATGCAAAAGCCATGTCATGTGTAAAAGTATTAATGTTTTATCTGATACATTTAGTAGTGTTATAGGTGTTCGGCAAGGGGAAAATCTTTCGCCTATATTGTTTTTTATATTTCTGAATGATTTAGTGTCATACATGTTTAATCAGTGTGGAGGTCTTAACTTTCTTTCTAGTCAATTTAATAAACAGTTGAGTGATAATGATGATGATGTATTTTTGAAGTTATACTTACTATTGTATGCAGATGAAACTGTTGTTTTTGGTGAAAGTCAAACTGCTCTTCAACAGGCGCTCAGTGGCATGCAACATTATGTTTTTTATGGCATTTGCTTGTTAATACTGATAAGGTAGAAGTTGTATTTGTTCACGAGGTAAATAGAGAAATAAGCCTGTTTTCTACTTTAATAATGCTCTATTAGAGGTGGTACACGGTTTTAGTTATCTTGGTGTAATGTTCAATTATAATGGTAAGTTTGGTAAAACTAAGAAACATTTGACTAGTTTAAACATGTTTTTTACAACGATTGTGAAACAAGTTATTACAGCATTATATTAATCACTCGCGTTGGCCCGATTGTACGCGAGAGTGTGGTCTTGTGTTGGGGGGAAACCGGAGAACCCGGAGAAAACCCACTTGTCCGGCTTGGTGACCACAAACGAAACTCACACGCGCCCAGGCCGGGGATCGAACCCGGGTCGCCTAAGTGAGAATCGTGTGCGCTAACCACTGCGCTAACCGGACAAACATTTGACGTAAAGCTATGTTTAGTGTTATGACTCAAGTTAACCAACTTTGTTTACCTGTTGATATACAACTACAGTTAATTGATAGTATATTCCGACAGCCAATGAATAGATATTGCTATTATATCTCAATTTCAACTTAAGTTTTACAAATACATGTTAGAATTAAAAATGTCTAATCCCACCATTTATGTGTTTGGTGAATTGGCAGCTTGCCCTATTGAAAATAAAGTTTAATAAAATAGGTTGATTTTTTGGGTAGATAAGTAAGCAATAATCAAGCTTATTTCAATTTTGAAACGAACTATGTATAGTTTACATGAAAAGGGTATTTTACATTGTGAATGGATTGCCAAAATTTAAAATATTCTTGACAACATTGGTTGTCCAGCGAATAGGACTTATAATGCAGAGTATACCTAATTTAGATTAATTTAAGAATAAAGTGAAATCTGCATTGTATAATCAATATTTACAAAATTGGCATTGCAATGTTTCATTCTCGTAAATGTTTGAACCAATGCATTTATAAAATTGAAATTAAACTGGAGAGTTATCTGCCCTTTTTAGCTAAAAACTTGTCTAAAGCTCTTTTTAAATTTAGAAGCCTTAATTTGTATTTACCTTTAATATAGAAAAGGGTCGTTTCTTTAGCATTGAAAGAATAAAGACTTTCTACACTGTGTGATAGACAAGAAATAGGTTGCGAATTTCATCATATTTTAAATTGTAATCACTTTATAAATGAAAGACGTAAATATGTTAATCATGACTTCTATAGATATCCAAACATTTTGAACGATAAAAATATGTGTACACTCTTGTGCACAGTGGTCAGAAATTGGCTCAAGGAGAGTAATATTTGGTAAGCATATAGAGAGCTGAATTTTCTACCTTCTGTACCCTGTGCGTAGGAGTGTGTGGCTAAGCTAGCACTCTCTGCAAAACTATAATGCTGAATATTTTTTTAATCATCCGTAATTTTTATTTTTAAATAAACTTTTCATATGATATGCTGTGTATATATAAGTCAGTCTCAGTCTTTTTTCACCATTTATTACAACTTTCCTGCGTATTTGACTGTGCGATTATGGACTGTGCGATATTGTGCTTTGCGTGCTGGTTTTGACCCCTCTCCTCGGTGCAAACTACGCTAATGACATGCAAATGGACGTTATGTGTAATTTTGTGTGGATATACATGTGGACACTAGTATTTATGAGCAACCGACTGTTGATTATGTGTACATGTAGATAAAAATTATATTATGTTTTGTGTTGAATGTATTGACCCTTTTCAAGTTATGCAGCAAATCCTTTAGTTTGACAATTCTATCCTTTCTTGAAAAGTAAAATCATTGCCCGGACTTAAATATCATGACCGTGGTTATGACCCCTTAGCAGAATATCGGGCAAATAAAGCGAACGAAGTGGCAACACAGCGTGTCGATGGTCAGTTCAAAAAACAAAACAAAAAGGCCTCGATAGACTCAATAGTTGAGTATGCCTAATTTAACGAGACATCAGGAAAAATAAATATTTATAGTTTTACAATCGATTTTGCAGCGTTTGTATCAGAGGTTAAATTAGGCAATATCGAACCTCTGATTAATGATAATGTCATAGTGTATACAATCAAGAATTGATCTATTTTTTCTAAATTCTCTAAACTAACATGTTGAATTAAATAAACAATGAAATCAGAGGAATGCAAACAATGGTAGCGATCCGTATCCAGTTTAAGTTCGTCATCAATTTCAATAGCGCTTGTACACATGCACCTGTAAATATGGGGACAGCTATGGGGACATCTATGGTGACAAATATGGTGACATCTATGGTGACATCTATTGTGACATAGATATGTTGTGACATTTATGGTGACATACATGGGGACGTCTTTGGTGACATCTATGGGGACATCTATGGTGACATATATGGTGACATCTATTGTGACATCTATGGTGACATCTATGGGGACATCTATGGTGAAATCTATGGGGACATCTGTGGGGACATCTATGGTGAAATCTATGGGGACATCTATGTTTAATATATGAGGACATCTTTGGTGACATCTATAGCCATTTATGGGAACATCAAAGGGGACATCTATTGGGACATCTATTGGGACATATATGGGCTCATCTATGGGGTAATATTTTGGGACATCTATGGGGACATATGTGGGGACATCTATGTGGACATCTGTGGGGACATCTGTGAGGACATGTATGGGGACATCTATGGTAACATCTATAGGGGCATCTATGGGGACATCTATGGTGACATCTGTGGGGAAATCTTTGGGTACATGTATGGGGACATATATAGGGACATCTATAGGGACATCTATGGGACATTTATAGTGACATCTTTGGCGTCATCTGTGGAGACATCTATTGGGACATCTATTGGGACACCTATAGGACATTTATGGTGACATATATGGCGACATCTTTGGCGACATCTGTGAGGACATCTATAGGGACATCTATTGGGACATCTATCGGACATCTATCGGACATCTATCGGACATCTATGGGGACATCTATGGGACATCTATTGGACATATGTGGGGACATCTATTGGGACACCTATGGGACATTTATGGTGTCATATATGGCGACATCTTTGGCGACATGTGTGGGGACATCTATTGGGACATCTATCGGGACATATATCGGACATCTATGGGGACATCTATGGGACATCTATGGGGACATCTATTAGACATCTGTGGGGACATCTGTGGGGACATCTATTGGGACATCTTTGGGACATCTATGGGGACATATATGGCGACATATGTGGGGACATCTATGGGGACATCTGTGGGGACATGTATGAAGACATATATGGTGACATCTATAGGGGCATCAATGGGACATTTATGGTGACATCTGTGGGGACCTCTTTGGGTTCATGTGTGGGAACATCTATGGGGACATCTATGGCGCATCTATGGAGACATCTGTGGGGACACCTGTGGGGACATATATGTGGACATTCATGGGGACATCTATGGTGACATCTTTTGGACAGTTATGGTGACATCTATGGCGACATATTTGGTGACATTTATGGGGACATCTATGGGGACATCTATTTGGACATATATGGGACATTTATGGTGACATATATGGCGACATCTTTGGCGACATCTGTGTGGACATCAATAGGGACATATATTGGGACATCCTTTTTGTACATCTATTTAGAAATGTATGGTGACATCTATGGAGACGTCTTTTGTTACTTCTATGGTGACATCTAAAGGACATCTATGGGGAAATCAATGGGAACATATATGATGACATCTATTGGGACATCTATTGGGACATCTATGGGGAAATCTATGGTGACACATATGGGGACATCTATGGGGGGACATCTATGGTGACATCTATCGGGACATCTTTGGTTACATCTATGGGTCATCTATGGTGACATCTATGATGAAATCCATGGTGCAATCTATGTGGACATTTATTGGGACGTAAATTGGGACGTCTGCTATTGGTACATCTATGTTGACATCTGTGGGGACATCTATGGGGACATATGTGGTGACATCTATATTGACATCTGTGTGGACAGCTATGGGGAGATCTATAGGGTCATCAATTGGGACATCCATGGGGACAGCTTTGGGAACATATATGGGGACATCTATGGGGACATCTATGGGACATCTATTGGGACATCCATGGTGACATCTATGTTGACATCTATGGGACATCTTTGGGACAACTATGGGGACAACTATGGGACATCTATGGGGACATCTAGTGTGACATTTATGGGGACATCTATGGGGACATCTGTGGGGACTTCTGTGGGGACATATATGGGGACATCTATGGGGACATTTGTGGGGACATCTATGGGGACATCTATTGAGACATCTATGGGACATCTATGGGGACATCTATGGGACGTCTATGGGGACATCTAGTGTGACATTTATGGGGAATTCTATGGGGACATCTGTGGGGACTTTTGTGGGGACATATATGGGGACATCTATGGGGACATCTATGGGGATATTTGTGGGGACATCTATGGGGACATCTATTGAGACATCTATGGGCACATCTATTGGACATCTATGCGGACATCTAGTGTGACAATCATGGGGACATCTATGTGGACATCGATGGGGAAATATATGGGACAACTATGGTGATATTTATTGGGAAATCCATAAGGACATCTATTGGGACATATATGGGGACATCCTTTTTGGACATCTATCTAGAAATGTATGGTGACATCTATGGAGACACCTTAAGGAACATTTATGGTGACATATATGGGACATCTATGGTGACATTAATGGGGACATATATTGGGACATCTAAAGTGACATCAATGGGGAAATCTATGGGGACATCTATGGGACATCTTTTTCGGACATCTATTTAGAAATATATGGTGATATCTATGGTGCCATATATTGGGACAACTATTGCGACATCTATGGTAACATCGTTTGGGAACGTCGTTGGGGAAAATCGTTGGGGACAACGCGTCAGCGAGTGTAGCGTGGGATCGTATTTTTAATCAATACTTCAAAGTAAGAATGATATAATTTTCAATATGGTAATTTGAATGCAAGATCAGACGAAGTGTATTTGGCGGTACAATTTGACTGCAAATCTTCATTTTCCAATGTTTTGTTGTACGTTCGCCGATAACATGGCTTCACGTTTGAGTAAAACATGAGACTCGAGTTCTTTTTAATCACATTTATTAAATATCTATTACTTAATTTATTATTAAACAATAAAAATATCACGCAAACCTTTAACAAGGTCATCAGGCATTGCTTTTAACATTATATTTACAAACCATTAAAATACAGTCTAGGCTTAAATAGGGTTATGTATGTACACTTCTCAACTGCACCAAGCTTCGTAGGCCATATCTAAAATAAAATACCCTGCTTTGAGAACAGAAATGAAACGTATGTACACCCAATCTTTACTACCCCAAGTGTGATTAAAAAAGTACTATAATTATTTCTTATAACCTTAATTATAATGTTGAAAACAGATTTTCTGAATTGTGTACAGTTAAATTAGCGTTTTCCATTATTTATTTTTTTATTTTAATACCTTTATATAGAAGCAAAATCGAAATGGCATTTTCAACTAATCAACACTAGAAATACATTGGTCATTCTTTGCAGAAACAGCATGCATTCTGTAAAAATATTTAAACAAAAATACGGATTTCTAACACAAACGATACGAGATTTGCTTATCGACTTTAAAATCAAATTGTTGTTTGCTTTAATAAAAGGTGGAAGTGTAGTTAAATACCAAGCGGCAACAAAACTTATACAATAAACAGAACTATGGTGAACATTACCTACAACTCGGTAGCTTACAAAGGTTAAATATATGCCAGCATTGCAATCATCGTGTCTTAAACCCTGACAACATCTCTGTACATGCATGCACATACATATCAGCAGTGGAACGACAAATCGAACAAGTCAAAATGAGTATTAACTTAAAACACATGTAAAGAAGTAAGAAACGCATAAAGACGATCAAAGGTATCAAAGCACAATTAGCTAACCAATAATTACTTTGTCGGAAAAACATCGTCAATAATATCCAGCTAACAAATATCATAACATTGTTATCTTGTGTGTTTCATTCTGCTTTAAACTCAAACCTTTAACAATCTAACTTGTCGAAAAAGTGAATAAATTTAAATAGCAAACTTGAAAAAAGCAGAAGTTTACAGAACTTAGTGCTTAACGAATGTGTCAAATCACAACAAAATTTAATCTAGTTAAATCTAGTACAATACAAAGTACAGGTATTCATACAGATCGAAGATACCAAAAACGTATTTCGATAAACAGAAATTTAAAACTCAGTGAACGTTTTTCATTTGTTTGGTGTCCAGAAGCACAGCAATCCTACATTACGTGGGAGTCAGCATATTTCAGCATGCTAATCCTTCATCTACGCAGTAATATACATATTTCATCAAGGTAATCCTACATTAAGTGGGCGTAAACACCCAATAGCAATGCAATATTTTGATAATATATAGAGGATATTTGTTAATATCAGTGTAAGATCGTATTTTACTTCACGAGTGTCATATGTTTTTCTAAGATAAAGGATGAAATTAAATGCGATCTTAAGTTTTAATTAGTATTTAAATTTGATTTTTCTAAATACCCCCTCACGCAAAATTATAGCTGATGACGTAGCTGTCAACTTTTTTGTTCATGGAGAAAAAGTCCTCCGAAGGTTTATTTTTATTTGCTCGTTTCTTAGTGGATTTTTTATGAGCATTAAACAATGAACTTTTTTTAGTAATGCATCTTTCTTACAAATAATAACAGTGAAAACTTAAAAGCACTTTTAAATTAAACAGGGCATGAATACACGACCGAATTACAGCACCGCCATTTATTGAATGGACATTTAAGGTCGACGTGTTAGCAAAACAATTTCGGATATTCATTAAATAAAACAGTTTTCTTAGTTTTAGAGGATGTTTCATGATACATGGTAACAAGTCATCCCTCACTGTCAACGGTCAATCTGTTTCGCTTGAAGACAGGTCGTTTTCCAGGTAAAGAGTGAAGACCATGCAAGGTTGTTGACAAATTACGAAGCGTGTGCGGGGTAAAAAATAATCAGTTAATCTATTTAATGTTATATGAATTTTCAAATTACGTTTAACAACAACAATCAGTTTAAAAAGATATTTGAATGGTGATATAACATAGTATTTATGTTCTAGAAGTTGTTTTCGTCTGTAATTTGTTTTGTATGAAAGCAAATGTTCGAACATTAAGCTTTTAAGTAAAAAAAAACGTTTGAAAAACATGCAGGATTACCATTTTTCTAACAAACAGTTTTTTGTCAATTTCCGAAATTTATCTTTATTTAAACTTATGCAACCTTTTTAAATTTCAAAATATTTTTGGCAACATTTTCTGTTTCAAAAGCGTCATGTTCAGTTTTGATCAAGGGGATGTAACTAAAAATGGTTCTTAAAGTTGTCGTTTCACTCCTTAGTTTGCAGTGAAAATATCAAAACTGTTGAGGTTTTTTACAGAAAAACTCCATATTTCATCTAAAAACATAAACGAATATGATATATGTATAAAATAAAAATGAAAGCAAAGTAATTAGAATTAAAAAAGAACAAACAATATTTAATCAAGAGGTACAAAAGGGATTAAAACCCCAAGGCAAAAACAACATTTTAAAAACAATATGCTCTGATCGGCACAGTAATGGCATCGATTGGTTATGTTGTAAAATTGTTAAATAGTGAAATCTTTTCTTTGAAGAACACTAGTTGGCCTCAGCAATATATATAAGAGTATCCCATCAAGCAATTATACGGTCGACAGTGATTCACAGACGATCGGCAATGTTCGGGCAGTTTCGCAATTTTACGATCTATCCCGGACATGATTACAAAACAATATTGTAGCGTAAAATAATGACTATTTGGAATTGTAGATCTAAAAAGATCTGCTCAACTTAAGACAAATAAGAACTAAATGTGCTAGACAAAAACTTATCACAGATTTACAGTTACCATGAGCCTGAGACGTATAGTTCAATCTTTTCACATACATTGCACTTAGAATAAAAGGTTCCACCTATAATTCGGTTATATTTTATTTAAACTTTAGAAAATAAGATAAGAAGTTTGCTAGTGCTCATAACATACGTTAATTTAAGTCTCTTTATATTTATATTATTCACAATCGCCTAATATCATTCATTAGCAAGTGAGTGCACTGTTCTTATTGTGTGTGTTATATTTGCGGGATTACTTCTATTGGTCTCCAGAACCTCTTCGACACTTCCATCGAACGTCAATATGGATACATGCGGAACATGCCGTCATTTTCATAAATGCATTTGAAGTGACGCCACGCCAGTTTCTAATTCTATACAATTTTCGTTCACGCGAATTATCTAGAAAAGATGATAGCAGTTATATTTCAATTTTTTATTGTCAATGATTTTTCTCAACTTTGCGATAAATAGATGCATATGATTGATTAAACGAGCCATTTGACAGGTTTTAAGAGTACGTTCTAAAATCGTTTTTGAATTTATACGAACATAAATTCACTCGTTTAGGCGTGTAATTTTTTCCGCTCGTAACGTCGCATTAGTACGCCTCAGAACTCCTGCATACAATTTTATATACATTCAATAAACTTTTCGAACAGTGAATCTTTATAAAGTATGTTCTTGTAGCCGTCATCAATCAATATGATTCTGGCATGAAACTGTTGCATTTAATATCATATACACACTGCCAATCAAATGATCGTGCACAATAAAAATCGTAAATTTCAATTAAATTACAAATTTACGAACAAAATAAACAAAATGAGAATCGAATTTTCTTGACATTCACTTAAACGATACGATAAACGATTTGCGACAATAACTAAAAACTTCCAACTTCCAAGAAAATCCTACTCTGGTTCCGTGCGAGAAGACGAATAAATTACCGTAATTAATTGAACTGCTGAATTATCTTTAAAACAGTACTTACTTCCTAAAAACAAGGTTAGACTTTAAAAAGCTTCAAACGCACACGCGATTAAGTCATGATTAGAAGTATCATCGGTGCTTGCTTTTGAGAATCTATTTGTCCAGAGTTTATGTTTTGCACCAACTTATTAAATGGGAGTTTCTGAAAAAAAGTGATTTGAAGAGTGAAACTTTTATTTCAATTCATTTTTGATGATGCCAATATGTATATTCATATTTAAAAAAGGAAAGCGGGCCTACAGAAATGTTAAAATTGCACTGTTAAAATGATCTACATTGTACCCTTAACCATACACATTGACCTACATTGTACACTTAACCATACACATTGACCTACATTGTACACTTCACCATACACATTGACCTACATTGTACACTTAACCATACACATTGACCTACATTGTACACTTAACCATACACATTGACCAACACTAAAAACTATTTTGTATTTAAATGAATGAAACGAGTAAAACGCTTATTTAAATGTGACCTTGATATTTAATACTTTTCAATTGCTCAAAACAGCTTAGAGAAGTAACGAGATACAACATTTATTGTGAACATGAACAGGCTAGATTATCTGATTGCAATAGTGTCTCACGCAAACCAACTTACTGTCTTAGAGGTAATTGGAAAATTACAGACTTTTGCCTTTCTCTCGTCTGTAATTTTGCATTAAAAAAGTAACCCCGTCAAAGAGACACACTGATTCAAACTATTGAAAGTATTTTAAGACCGATCCAAAACACACAATTCCTATTATAGATATTTGATACTTATGCCTTAAATGAATTTACCAGTAGAATCAATAGGCTTAAATTGTCTACTTACTTACGATCTATACTATATGTATTATAAATACTACATTCGCTGCGATGTCCCTTGGTTTTTGATGTTTTTATATTTTATGCTTGTTCTTAATTAGCCATCATTGTGAGTGGGTAATGAGACGCGAAATATGAATCGGTAGAAGATACCACTTCGTCAAGATTTCTGTAGGAAAGCAGTCTCTAACATTGGGTAAAAAACCATTGCGTCTAGATTATTGTAGGCAACCCTAGATGGATGGAAGAGACCATTTTGTATAGGTACTTTTGGAAAAAAAGTTCCTTAAATTGGGTAGGAGAAACCAATTTGTCTAAGTCCTTTAGGAAACAAGTTTGTTACATTGGGTAGAAGAGACCATTTTGTCTAGATCCTTTAGGATACCAGTCTGTTACATTGGCTAGAAGAGAACGATTCGTCTAGATCCTTTAGGAAACCAGTCTGTTACATTGGGTAGAAGAGACCACTTTGTCTAGGTCCTTTATGGAACCAGTCTGTTACATTTGGTAGAAGAGACCATTTCGGCTAGATCCTTTAGGAAACCAGTCTGTTACATTGGGTAGAAGAAACCATTTCGTCTAGGTCATTGAGGAAACCAGTCAGTTACATTTGGTAGAAAATACTATTTCGTCTAGGTTCTACAGGAAACCAGTCTGTTACATTAGGTAGAAGAGACCATTTCGTCTAGGTCCTTTAGGAAACCAGTGTGTTACATTAGGTAGAAGAGACTATTTCGTCTAGGTTCTACAGGAAACCAGTCTGTTACATTAGGTAGAAGATACCACTTCGTCTAGGTCCTTTAGGAAACCAGTCAGTTACATTTGGTAGAAAATACTATTTCGTCTAGGTTCTACAGGAAACCAGTCAGTTACATTAGGTAGAAGAGACCATTTCGTCTAGGTCCTTTAGGAAACCAGTGTGTTACATTAGGTAGAAGAGACTATTTCGTCTAGGTTCTACAGGAAACCAGTCTGTTACATTAGGTAGAACATACCACTTCGTCTAGGTCCTTTATGGAACCAGTCTGTTACATTTGGTAGAAGAGACCATTTCGGCTAGATCCTTTAGGAAACCAGTCTGTTACATTGGGTAGAAGAGACCATTTCGTCTAGGTCATTGAGGAAACCAGTCAGTTACATTTGGTAGAAAAGACTATTTCGTCTAGGTTCTACAGGAAACCAGTCTGTTACATTAGGTAGAAGAGACCATTTCGTCTAGGTCCTTTAGGAAACCGGTCTGTAACATTTGGTACAAGTGACTATTTCGTTTATGTTCAATAGGAAACCAGTCTGTTAAATTGAGTTTAAGTGACTATTTTGTCTAGGACTTTTGGAAAACAGTTCCTAACATTGGTAGGAGAAACCATTTCGTCTAGGTCCTTTAGGAAAGCAGTCTGTTACATTGGGTAGAAGAAACCATTTTGTATAGGTTCTATAAGAAACCAGTCTGTAACATTTGGTAGAATAGACTATTTCGTCTATGTTCAATAGGAAACCAGTCTGTTAGTGACTATTTTGTCTAGGTCCATTTGGAAAACAGTTCCTTGCATTCGGTAAGAGAAACCATTTTGTCAAGGTCCTGGGGAAACCAGCCTGTTATATTGTGTACAAGGGACTATTTCGTCTAGGTCCTATATGTAACCTGTCTGTTACATTGGGTAGAAGAGACTATTTCGTCTAGGTCCTATAGGAAACCAGTCTGTTACATTTAGTAGAGGAGACCATTTTGTCTTGGTCCTATAGGAAACTAGTCTGTTACATTGGGTAGAAGAGAATATTTTGTCTTGGTCCTATAGTGAACCAGTAGGTAACATAAGGTAGAAGGGACCATTTCGTCTAGGTCCTATAGTCCACCAGTCTGTTACATTGGGTAGAAGAAACAATTTTGTCTAGGTCCAATAGGAAACTAATTTGTTATATTGGGTAGAAGAGACCTTTTCGTCTAGGTCCTATAGGCCACCAGTGTGTGACATTGGGTAGAAGAGATCATTCGTCTAGGTCCTATACGCCACCAGTCTGTTACATTGGGTAGAAGAAACAATTTTGTCTAGGTCCTATAGGAAACTAATTTGTTATATTGGGTAGAAGAGACCTTTTCGTCTAGGTCCTATAGGCCACCAGTCTGTGACATTGGGTAGAAGAGATCATTCGTCTAGGTCCTATACGTCACCAGTCTGTTACATTGGGTAGAAGAGACCCGTTCGTCTAGGACCTATATCAACCAGTTTGTTGCATTGGGTAGAAGATACCATTTCGTCTAGCTTTAAATTGATCAAGGTACGCAATATTTTCTTGTGTAACGAAAACGTATTCATTATTTTCAAACAGATTTAACTACTTACAACGTCACGGTGAGCTATTATATATAGTTATTATTTTATTTTCACCGCCATAATCCCAAAGGTCACAGGTTTAAATGTTTTAAGTCGTTCATGGTGATTTTAAATCACAATAATATCTGATTAAATCAGTACTGAGATCTGCATTTTCAACATAAATTTTGGAAAGACTTATACATTTTAAATGTAATTGAATTTAATCGTATTAAGATTGCTTAAAATAGAATGAACTATATATAACTATGGACAAAAATCCTAGACATAAAGACTGAACTATTCATCTCAGGGTTCAAATAAGTTTTAACCTGCAGCCAATAAATTATTATGCTAAGTATTTACAGTTTAACATAATGGCTATCCATAGAATACTATAAACATCCTAACATTAATCTCATAAATGTTTTAATACATATACAAATCATAAATAAATGTGACCATCGGTTTTTAGTGTCAGCTAGTTTAGTCTCGATAATAATAATAATAATAATAATAATAATAATAATAAACATGTATATTGCGTGACAGTATTTTTAAATTTCTGAAATAAAATGTCCATACTAAAGTGTTAAAAGCATTTCTCATACAAATATGGCATATGGACAAGGCAAGAATGGAAACTAGGATTATTATTTTCGGTCTAAACTAGTTTAGCACTCTCTAAATATTAATTATAGTGGTACTTAACAATTCAATATCCTTTTCGTATTTCAGACTTAGCGGTTTGTACAATTTAAATCGTTCTAATAGCATACAACAACATTTACAGATTCTTTGACAGATTACAAATTGTGTAATAACTTAAAATGCATGTATAGTACACATGTATAAGGGTAATCTTCATGAAATGGCAATGTAATGTACTAAAGTAACAGATGGCAAAAACAACGCTTGTACCATTTACAGACAGGAACTACAATAAACGTACACAGGTACGTATGGGTTTTAAATGAGAGACAATGTCCAATGTTAGCATCAAAATCAGTGAACCCTTAAACAATTCATCAATTAACAGTTTGAAAAATATCTTAAAAACATAAAAACGATTAAAGAACGTATTGCTCGGTTATATCACATTTTTCTGCACCATCTTAAAACACATACCCTGTTTAAAGAATGGTGTCGAGATAAAGATTTACACCTCAAGATTGATTGCATAGTATTTACTATGCTTGACATTTAATGAGTTTAAAAAAACAGTGCGGTGCATATTCCCTGTTTGCATTTTTGCTTACAATTTAGACTTAAAACAAACAGATATACTCCACCCAATTTTATTGTCGGAACACCATACCATGGTTGAGACAGTTCTCGGTCCCATGTTCACTTTTCATAATTTCTAAAGCACTTATTTTAGACCAGCCATTTAACAGACGTGTGTTCCGCTTTCTACACTATCCATCGGCGAATAAGTCCTGCAGAACATTGAAAGGCGGAACTATTATATAGGCGAAGCAATCGACATGCGCATTTGATGCCCACAATCGTCGTATATTACAATGTCAAATCTTGGTTTCACCTAGGCGATTGTTGCCGTTACCAACATGCACATGGGTGTGGCCATGACTGTTATAGCGCACTACAGAGTCCCGTGGAGGTCTTAAACTATCCCTGTCCCTCTCTCGGTGGTAAACCTGGTCCGGGCCATATTGTTCCACGTAACTTTCACTTCGCAATCTCAAGTTTATTCCCCGACACCTAAAGCACAAAATTTCTCTAAAGGGTGTTCTGAACTCTCGGTTAAATCTCGCATAAATTATTGGATTCATAAAAGAGTTACAGTATCCAAGCCACGTTAGGCAAGAGATAAGTTGAAACGGAATGGTGTTTTCGCCAACAAAGGGGCGAATTACAGCAACGATGAAAAACGGAAGCCAACAAAGCGTAAAACCGCCCATAATAATTCCCAAAGTTTTTGTGGCTTTTCTCTCGCGAGAAGAAGAGTTTTTGGTGGTATTTCTAGAAATTAAGGATTTCAACGTGAACCGCCTTTTGGCCAAAGCCGGTTGTTTAGGTGGTAGCATTTCAGCTGTCGCGTCGTCGTGATCTCCGAAACCGTTTTTCAACGTACCATTAGGAATATGCAAATGATCACTTGCACCGCTGCTACGTGATGATTTATGAGACAGATTAATCACTTCATTTCCACGATCGATGCTCCCGAGTTTTGAATGTTTCTCCTGCTTCATGATGCGTGACGAGACCAGCCATATACGGAAGTAAATGACAATCATCACTATCAGAGGCATATAGAAGGCTCCAACAGTTGCATAGATTTGGTATCCAATTTTTTGACTGATAAAACACGTTCCAGGTGGGCGATCATCTTTCCAACCAAACATAGGTGGTATTGATATAAGAACTGAGAGAGACCAAACAGCTGCGATCATTATTGCCATGCGAGCAGGAGTTCTTTTAATAGCATATTGAAATGGTCGTGTAATGACAAAATATCTATCTATACTGATCATACACAGATTCAGAATGGATGCCGTACACATGATCACGTCAGATGATGTAAAGAAATCACACAATCCGTCATTAAACGGCCAGTATTCATATCCCAATAATTCATAGACAGCCGCAAATGGCATAACCAACGCGGCAACAAGAAGGTCTGACACAGCCAGCGACACAATCAACAAATTTGACGGCGATTGTAAACGTTTAACAATCGCAACTGCTATGCATACTAACGAATTACCGATTATAGTTCCAATTATAATAATTCCTAGCGCTATAGATATAAGCGCTTGTTGCCAAACTTTGTACGCATTTTCCGGTTCATCACCTGACGCATTCGTGACGTTAGTTGCGTTAGTAACCGTTGTTTCTGTGAAATTAAAGCTCATATAATCCGTTAGGTTTGTTGCATTTATATTGACAGATTGAACACCGTTTAATCCAATAACATGCACCGGAGCCGCTGATTCCATAACGCTGAGGACAATTCTTGTCCGTTGATGTTACGTAATTTACGATTTAATCCAAACGTCAAAAACAGTACGACTGCACAAATATTCGCTGAACCGAATGTAAGAAGATGCCGCAGTGCATGTTTACACGTTCTAACGCTTCAGACATGCGTTGATAAATAGTCCTGTTCTCACCAAGTTCCTTTCCCCACACCTTTATCCTTTTGCCAAACGAAGTTTCACAAAATTCATGCCACCTGCATGGGACACATTATAGAGTTTTTGTGAGGGGTTATCCCTTAGCTCTGCTTCATTTCACATAGGCGATGTAGGCTCTAACGACACAAGAATTATTCATAGGTTTCCTTCATATTTGTCAATATGCTCAGTTGCATTGATTGAATGGAAGATCGAATTCATGAATGCTAACTTGATGTCAAAAGTTTCTTTTCGTATTCATTTTTCGGAACATTGCATCTTTCCTGATTCATAAATTCTTCTGCTTTGCAGACTTTCGCTCATTTATAGAAAAAATGATCCAACTATTTATTTAAGTGAATAAAGTTATATTCGAGACGGTAGAACCATGTAGGTAATCCACTTTCATAAAGTTTAGATATTTAACACACGTATTACGACATTAAAACTAGCAATCAATCCGTTTTTCAAATAGATGTTTCCAGATTAAACATGAATTTTGATGTCCAGTTTCACACTTCCGTTTGTAAATCTCAAACAGAAACCAACTCTGCCTTTAAATTAATGTTCCATTTCAATAAGTATTGAATTATTCCAAAATCCATTGCATTAGTGAACGCTTAAGACTAGTCCTTGTCTTTGTTTTGCACTGGACCGCGTTGTTAAGAAAGTCTATAATGAACGTTTAACCCTTTAATTACTTGTTTTCGTAATACATGCGCAGTCCATGTTCAATAACAGTAAACTAATCGTGTAATACCTTCGGTTTATTCAATGCGGTAAGCCACCCAAAATCCAGTAATTTAAACAACGAATAGTTTCTCTTGTTTTTCACTCGTACAAAAACCAATATTACATTCTCAATAGGAATATTCTTCACTCCATAGGCAAAGACACGCTAAAGTCTCTGTTGCGCATATACTTTGCTATCTTAATTCATTTACAATCCGTTCAATGTCCACTACGAAAGCGGCTGAAGCTTTTAAACCTCTAAAACCAAGTACTTTGCTTATTCTAGCGTACATTGTTTCATAAACTACTATACAGCTTTTTTCATTCACTTGTGAATATTTATTAGGACGATAACATTGACATTAAATTCACGGTGATTTAGTTTCTGTTATTGAAATCCAGATTTTACGTTTTTCAATGAGATAATGCATCGAAACCACAGACTGTGCGACGACATTCATTCAATAATGTACTATCTGCTCATTTGGTCATTGCATTGACCATAATTATATTCCAATACTTCAAGTGTATACTTAAATCGCTCATAATAATTTCTTATATAAATACCATAAACATATGAAAGCGTTTTGGACGCGTGTTGATTTTGCAATGTAATTTTGGCAAGTTGACTTTTTGTTGTTCACATGGAATATGGTGAAGTAATTTAACTGGCGGCAATGCTGTACCGAATGCGTATTTTTAGATCATATCATTAGTTCTGCCAACAAGCCATCCTCAGATCTAGGAAAGAAATGTTTTATGCCAACGTGGCTAGGGAACGAAGTGGTGATGTGTTTCGCATATGTCCAAACCACGCTAGAGACATATGATATTGCGCATCCAGACGGTGGGATCCGAACTTTTACTCAGGAAGATAAGACCCGAATATTATTTACATATTCTCCACCCCTTTTCAACAGCCTCGAGGGAATTGACTTCATTTTCGTCGAGGAATTTCGACCTTATCCTTTATGAGTTTTTCTCATACTACGGCGTTGTTGCAACGATTCGAAGTTAAGCATCTTGTCTAAACTGAAAAGAGAAGAATATATATCGATGCATGAATAGAGAAAAATATATATCGATGCATGAATAGAGAAAAATATATATCGATGCACATTATATTTGGTATTATAGCAAAAAGCTATATATCGTACAAAAATCAAAATAGTTGTATTTACAAACTAATTCACTAATAATGAAGGTCGTATACTAAATTTGAAATGAATAACTAAGTATTTAGTATAAAAAAACAGTTCTCAAAGGAAACTGTGAAGGGTGAATTATAATCCTTTAATAAGCTCTTCAGAGCAACCTGTGTGTTCTTTGTTACTAAAAATATAACTAGTAATCGGTTATCGAACGCTATGATTAAATGACTATAAAAGACTTGCATCTGCGTTATCATCGTTATCATTGGCTCACCAAAGCAATTTCATAAATGGATTTTTTTAGATACCTCTGTTAACATTTAAAAATGAAAAAATACTCGTTGCATTAGGCCCGTTGAACGTATTTTATGTATTATTATTCTGCCTAACAGCGAATTGTCGTATAGAAACTGTTAATATATCATGTTATATGTGAAGTTGACTCGAGCCCCGACTTGCTTACACTGGCATTACACTGTGATCCAAGCCCCGATTTGCTAACAACGGCATTTTACTGGTAATATATCATGTAATATGTGAAGTGGACTCGAGCCCCGACTTGCTTACACCGGCATTATACTGTGACTTGAGTCCAGATTTGCTTACACTGGCATTATACTCTGACTCGAGCCCCGACTTGCTTACACTGGCATTACACTGGTAATATATCATGCTATATGTGAAGTTGACTCGAGCTCCGACTTGCTTACACCGGCATTATACTTTGACTCGAGCCCCGACTTGCTTACACCGGCATTATACTTTGACTCGAGCCCCGACTTGCTTACACTGGCATTATACTTTGACTCGAGCCCCGACTTGCTTTCACCGGCATTACACTGGTAATATATCATGTTATATGTGAAGTGGACTCGAGCCCCGACTTGCTTACACCGGCATTATACTTTGACTCGATCCCCGACTTGCTTACACCGGCATTATACTTTGATTCGAGCCCTGACTTGCTTACACCGGCATTATACTTTGACTCGATCCCCGACTTGCTTACACCGGCATTTTACTTTGATTCGAGCCCTGACTTGCTTACACCGGCATTATACTTTGAATCGAGCCCCGACTTGCTTACACCGGCATTATACTTTGATTCGAGCCCTGACTTGCTTACACCGGCATTATACTTTGAATCGAGCCCCGACTTGCTTACACCGGCATTATACTTTGAATCGAGCCCTGACTTGCTTACACCGGCATTATACTTTGATTCGAGCCCTGACTTGCTTACACCGGCATTATACTTTGATTCGAGCACTGACTTGCTTACACCGGCATTATACTTTGAATCGAGCCCCGACTTGCTTACACCGGGATTATACTTTGATTCGAGCCCCGACTTGCTTACACCGGCATTATACTTTGATTCGAGCCCTGACTTGCTTACACCGGCATTTTACTTTGAATCGAGCCCCGACTTGCTTACACCGGCGTTATACTTTGAATCGAGCCCTGACTTGCTTACACCGGCATTATACTTTGAATCGAGCCCCGACTTGCTTACACCGGCATTATACTTTGATTCGAGCCCTTACTTGCTTACACCGGCATTATACTTTGATTCGAGCCCTGACTTGCTTACACCGGCATTATCCTTTGAATCGAGCCCCGACTTGCTTACACCGGGATTATACTTTGATTCGAGCCCCGACTTGCTTACACTGGTATTATACTTTGACTCGAGCCCCGACTTGCTTACACCGGCATTACACTGGTAATATATCATGTTATATGTGAAGTGGACTCGAGCCCCGACTTGCTTACACCGGCATTATACTTTGATTCGAGCCCTGACTTGCTTACACCGGCATTATACTTTGAATCGAGCCCCGACTTGCTTACACCGGGATTATACTTTGATTCGAGCCCCGACTTGCTTACACTGGTATTATACTTTGACTCGAGCCCCGACTTGCTTACACCGGGATTATACTTTGATTCGAGCCCCGACTTGCTTACACTGGTATTATACTTTGACTCGAGCCCCGACTTGCTTACACCGGCATTACACTGGTAATATATCATGTTATATGTGAAGTGGACTCGAGCCCCGACTTGCTTACACCGGCATCATACTGTGACTCGAGCCCCGACTTGCTCACACCGGCATTATACTGTGACTCGAGCCCCGACTTGCTTAAACCGGCATTATACTTTGAATCGAGCCCCGAATTGCTTATACCGGCATTATACTGTGGCTCGAGCCCAGACTTGCTCACACCGGCATTATACTGTGATTCGAGCCCCGACTTGCTTACATCGGCACTATACTGTGGCTCGAGCCCCGACTTGCTCACACCGGCATTATACTGTGACTCGAGCCCCGAATTGCTCACACCGGCATTATACTGTGACTCGAGCCGCGACTTGCTCACACCGGCAATATACTGTGGCTCGAGCCCCGACTTGCTCACACCGGCATTATACTGTGACTAGAGCCGCGACTTGCTTACATCGGCATTATACTGTGACTAGAGCCCCGACTTGCTTACATCGGGTATTATACTGTGACTCGAGCCCCGACTTGCTTACATCGGCATTATACTGTGATTCGAGCACCGACTTGCTTGCATCGGCATTATACTGTGACACGAGCCCCGACTTGCTTACATCGGCATTATACTGTGACTCGAGCCCTGATTTGCTTACATCGGGCATTATACTGTGACACGACTCCCGACTTGCTTACATCGGCATTATACTGTGACTCGAGCCCCGACTTGCTTACATCGGCATTATACTGTGATTCGAGCCCCGACTTGCTTGCATCGGCATTATACTGTGACACGAGCCCCGACTTGCTTACTTCGGCATTATACTGTGACTCGAGCCCTGACTTGCTTACATCGGGCATTATACTTGTAAAATTAAGTTCATTAACACTCATGATGCCTAACTGATTATAATTTATTTTATCAAAGCTACCCCTTTTGGGCTTTAATATATTTTAATGAATTTCATAAAGAAGCTGCATATATTACTATTGCCTTAAATAAGATTTTATTTAGTTTGGAGTCTATGAATTGATCAATTGTTATTAAATCGATAGTAATATGATCATAACACACTTAAAATAGTAACTGATAGTGTAGATCACAATTTGAACGATACATTCTTTACATAACCCGTCAATAAAAACGCAAACATTATATCCACTAGACTTGCATTCAAATCACATTATTTATAATTTAAGAACATCAAACTTATAACAGAAACCTATTTAATGGGCGATTTTTGACTTTATAAGTGACATTGGATTTAAAGCACAAGGCAAAAGCATAGTATATGATTAAGTAATACACCAATTAAATGATAATTACACATTATTACTTTAACAACCGAACTCAATAAATATATAAATAATTTATACGCCGCGCACTTTATGATATATAATCGAGACAAAAAGCAACAGGTCGAAATATGGCTTTCTACCCCCGAATTATCGACTGGGGTCATGACAAGTGTATTTATGGCATTATAAGTGTGATCAATGATAATTCAATAAACAGAATATATAACTACCTAAACCATAACATTGCAAACATTGCCTTTAGATCGGTCAAAGATCAATTGTATGTAACATTAGCGAATCCGTATTGGACAGAATGTCCTCTAAATACCCACGACACTGATGAAAACATGTCGTGGACAGTGATGAGAGTACGAATTATCGCAATCAATAAACGTTTTAATGCAAATCATTTAACTGTGTTATATATAAATCTTATCCTATGTATTTCTTCTTCTTGTTGTCATCTCAATGCCAAAAACCTAATTTTGCATGGTACCACACACACATATTTTTTATCCAAGTAATTTATTCAAGTTTGTAAAACATCTAATCATATAAGTCTAGATCGGATAAATAAAGTAAGTCTTAAGTCAAATCCAAACCAAGGTCGAAATTGATTATATATTGATTGAGTGGCTATATAGACTGGTAACTTGTTAAGGTTACTAAATACATTTTATATACGAAGCTGATGATAATGATAATGTTGTTGCTGCTGCTGCTGCTGCTTCTGATGATGATGAAGATGATGATTATGCTGCTGCTGCTTCTGTTGCTGCTGATGATGATGATAATGATAATGCTGCTGCTGCTGCTTCTGATGATGATGCTTCTGCTGCTGCTGTTACTGCTGCTACCGCTTCTGCTGCTGCTACTGCTCATGCTGGTGATGATGATGATGATGATGATGATGATGATGATGATGATGATGATGATGATGATGATGATGATGATGATGCTGCTGCTGCTGCTGATGATGATGATGATGATGATGGTATCCTCCAGTCGTCGCTTTAGTGTAACAAAATCGTTCACACATTTTATCTCATATTTCATATACGTAGTGTATGTCTGCTTTGCATATGAATACTGTGTAAAAGGTAAACAATATAATTGCGTATACGAATGAAATACAAGTTGAATGGATTTTATTGGATAGATTGAATTACAAATCAGTTATTGCAGTAAATAGAATGCCTAAAATTGGAATGACTTACCCTGTATTTTGTTTCATTTTTTCTTAATATTAAGATCAAATCGCTTTTCAAAACTGGTGGGGTCAACATTAGCTGCGATAATAGAATGAAAGAGATGATACTGTTCATAATTAAGATTAGTGATTATGGAAAACGCTTTAGTGTAAAATACTCCCTTGGCAACACCCACTGGAGGTTACAGAGTTAAACTTCGGTTTGTTATCAATATTGCTGAAAAGGAATGACCGTGGTGTATTGAAACAGACTTAAGTTAAAGTGAAAGTGTACAACTTTAACGCATGCTAGTTAAACGCTTCTTATTATTCATTTAACGTTTATATTGTCGATATGTACAGCTAACATCTGTTGATATATTCAAATTAAGAACAATTGTATTATTTTAATTGCATTTCAGATTTCTTAATACTACTGCCACATTGAACATCTGAAGCAAATCGACCGGGTCCTTCACGAGCAGAAATGCGAGTCGCTGGAGAAAAAGCATGAAAGCAAAATTGGTGACAAACAACGTGCAAATACAATTCCTTTGACTGTCAGATAGCCACCATGTTTGAACTCTTCTAATGATTAAATGTATTTACGTCCAGTCATTTCAATCATATCTCTGACAACCAACAAACAATTCACAAATACTAATTTAGTACCAAAAGAATTAATTTTATTATTATTATTATGTAGTAACTGATTATATAGTTCAATATCTGACACTTAGTATCTGTAAATAATAAATGATTAGTGCAATTACTGGAATTATATGTCAAGAGTCGGTATCGGAACGAACATGTGATTGAATATATACATTTCTAACAATTAATCCATTTTGTGTTGTTTTTTTGATTTGTTGGTAATTTCCCAAGTACGACACTATTTTAAAATCAATTTTTAAGCATAAACAGCGGAACATACGCAAACTCCAATGAACAAAATAAATGAAAATGAAAAGAAAATCAGGCACTATTTAAAGAAGACTATTAAAACAACATTTTTTTAAGCAGTAATATATGTTTACACATCTGAGGAGAAATTTATGAACAATGCATTCCTAGCATAATTAATATCATAAAGAACTTCACTCTAAATACTGAAACATTAAAATATGCGTTTCTGATGAGTTCGCAGTATATGTTTTAGCAAAATGTTTAAAAGGACGAAAAGGAAAACAACCGTCATGAACAAAAGCTGCCACAATCTAAGAACTCTCTCACAAAACGTCAGTAAACACATTCCGTTACATGTTTTATGTTACTTTAGTGATGCGATAGGGGCAACATACTTTGCCAAATTGACATGAAAACAGAAGTGATTCATGTTTTCGACGTTCTAGTTGTAAATAGGACTTCCGAGTACCAAAATAATTATATTACCAAGACATGTGTGCCAAGAAATTATTGTGCCATGTTTTAATGGAAGGTAGGTGTTGTTATATTCAGACCTAACACGTTCTAAACACAGGAAATGGATTGCTAAAAAGTGGCTACCAACAATGATAGATTTGAAGTCAAATTCAGTGTTTCTCCATATACAGCAGCAAACTTCAGTTGCAGCACAGTGTATAAATTGCATTTAAGTATTTAAAGCTTTATCTTATAACAGAATTATTAACGAAGACTGACAGTTAGAGCAATGCTGATCAATTTAATCTTCATTCTTTTATCATCGTAAAAACTTATTTATGTTCCATTTGAGGGTAAAGTTAAGGGTCATGCATGTATATGGTTCTTGAACAATCGTTAGTCACAAGGCTAGTAAGAAAGTGTATATAGAAGTAATATAAACAAATATAAACTTGCTAAACGAATGTAAATACATTTTTCTCTGCAAGCAATCAGTTATATCTGGTCGTTGAATTAATTGATTTAACAGAGATGTACTTACTTAAGCGCATGCGTATGATCGTGTCATATTGCACGCTTTGTATTAGTTGTAAAATTGTATCGTATCTCTCGTTAGACGTAGATAAAATGTTTGTTTTAAATTCTGATTTCGTAACGTTCTTTTGTTAACACTTCAAACGTACGGCCATTATAAATTATTTGCTAGATTTTTTTCTTTTATTTTTCTTAGATGACTGGTTCACCGTTGAACATGTGTTTAATCTCTTTCTTATGACATAAGGGACCATATACCAAGGGCATGGTCATAACAGCTTTCCTTTTTAACATGTGAATGTTATACATCAACACCATAACTATGAATAAACGCGGTTCCCGGACTGATACGCAAATACAGACCCTATTTCAACATTTGTATTTGAGTCAATACAATTGAAGAGGCGGCAGAAAAAGAGGGAACGGGCGTTAATCTAACAATCCATTTAAAGTCACTTATATTTCAATTGTCATTACATGACTCAATTTTTAGTTCGTTCGGATATAAGTCATACGCAGATAGAAGCATTGGCAAAAAGGGCGACATGGTACACACAGATAGTGGCATTGACATATGAGAGACAAGCCATACGCAGATAGTAGCATTGACAAAAGGGCGACAAGCCATACGCAGATAGCGCATTGACATAAGGGCGACAAGCCATACGCAGATAGTAGCATTGACATAAGGGCGACAAGGCACACGCAGATAGTAGCATTGACATAAGGGCGACAAGCCATTCGCAGATAGAAGCATTGTCCTAAGGGCGACAAGCCATACGCAGATAGTAGCATTGACAAAAGCGAGAGAAGACCTACGCAGATAGTAGCATTGAAAAAAGCGAGACAAGACCTACGCAGATAGTAGCATTGACAAAAGCGAGAGAAGACCTACGCAGATAGTAGCATTGACAAAAGCGAGACAAGTCCTACGCAGATAGTAGCATTGACATAAGGGCGACAATGCATTAGCAGGTAATAGCAATGACAAAAGCGAGACAATGCATTAGCAGATAATAGCAATGACAAAAGCGCGACAAGGCATTAGCAGGTAATAGCAATGACAAAAGCGAGACAATGCATTAGCAGATAATAGCAATGACAAAAGCGCGACAAGGCATTAGCAGGTAATAGCAATGACAAAAGCGAGACAAGGCATTAGCAGGTAATAGCTATGGCAAAAGCGAGTCAATGCATTAGCAGTAAATAGCAATGACAAAAGCGAGACAAGGCATAAGCAGGTGATAACTATGACAAAAGCGAGTCAAGGCATTAGCAGGTAATAGCAATGACAAAAGCGAGACAAGGCATTAGCAGGTAATAGCAATGACAAAAGCGAGACAAGGCATTAGCAGGTAATAGCAATGACAAAAGCGAGACAAGGCATTAGCAGGTAATAGCATTGAAGAGACAAATGAATAGTTATAAACTAATTGAATATGATCATACTTATTCTCATGTATAATTTGTTTAAAATTATAAAGATGTTTTCGATTGATTATTATTAATGATTTTATTCCTTTTCCTGTGCCATATACTCAAGAAAGAAACAGTGACCTTGGCATCACCCTAAGGGACCTGAACGCAATCCCATGAAGGGTCTCCATAAACTCCTTCCTTCTATATACCACGTTTGGTCGCAATATGTCAACCCTGACTTAAGTTATTCAGTCACCATAGCCTCTATCTTCTAAGACTGAGCAAAGTTAGGCGTTAAAATTTTGCTCCGTTTTATTACTGAAGTGTACTTTTACTGTCATATAAATGTGCCATGCCGTACATTTCATAACACGATGTAGGATGCATACCTGATACAAATTGTTTTCTTTGCATTGGTGAAAATTTTGAATTTAATATTAAGTTTTTTATGATAAAAAAGTTAAATGCTTCATGCAATTTATGAATCCATCATAAAGTTGACTTTAACTGTAAAGCTGAATAATATGTAATTGATTAGTTGTTTATTTGGATATAACCAATTTCTTGAGATTCTGTATATTTAGCTGCGTTTAACTCAGAAGCAGAAGTATGCTTACAAGATGGTGCCAAATTGTTATTAATATTGTATGCTTCGACCAAATGATATTTATGACATAAATGTTACTTTGGCACTGAAGAAATGTATTGTCTTCGGCAAGTTGATAACGAGGTCAATATCTAAATATTGTCTGTTTACGTATATATCTCGGTTTTCGAGATAAACTTTTGGTTTCCGGAAGGGAATAGTCTTCTGAATCAGAAAATGCTCTAAAGTGAATTATTTGATGTGGACAGACGTCATAGTACGAACGCATAAATCAAATATATTACATGTTAATTAAGCACACACTTCCAGAAAAAAATGAACATTAATTGAAGAGAATTGCGTTCTGGTGTTTATATATTACAGCTTTATTACAAAATTGAATATATTTTTCCTCTCAAGATTATGACGAATGTTTTTTGGCCGTTGAAGAATAAAAAAATAAGCTTCCCGATCGTAATGACAAGTATAACCACTTGATGACGCAGTTGCTGGCAACTAGGAAGTACACAAAGGACGGTTCATAATGCACACTGTTACATACAATATGCCATGCTCAGCATTCCTTGTGAAAATATATACGCAACAAAACCAATATGTGCCCTGAACCAGTTCGCGGACGGTCTTGGTGTTTTATGTTAATTATAGAATAGAAACCGGTCTGTATAGTTCTGCACAATAGTGTCCACGATTTTTTTTTTATACTTTTAAAATTGCAATAACAAACAATGGACATGATGTTATGTGATGACCCGGTCTCTGACTTTTTTTTTACATTTTGGTATTGTTTTTTACAATTATGATATCAAAGAGTAAAACATTTTATTAAATAATTGTCCTGAGATTCGTTACTGAAAAAAACACTTTTGGTGTCAATCTGGTGTACAGTCCCTTTAAATTAAACAATTCTTGGTAATTTCAGAAGCATTGGTTTTCAACATGATAAAACAATTTGCAACATTTCTGTAAAGTTCAACACCTTTGAGCAGAAATAATACAGAGGTAAAACATACATCTTATTCCAGATGTTTCCCTAATCTTGTGAACAGTACTGATTTGTTCGGTAGCAAGATATGATAAATGGGCTAAATACAAATACAGCTACAAATACACTCTCTCATTGCTACTTGGTGCTACTCTAATTCTAATATCGATGTCGGCTCACGTGGGCAGGTTTAAACCCATTTCTATCGAAAACCTTAAATGTAACTGGTTTGTATCCTTACTTTAAGTAGATTACATACTACCGTTAGTTAGTTGGTTACAATTTTCATTTAATGAATGAATGCATGTAGTTGTAATCAGTTAGGCCATACGGAACTTAAGGTTG
The DNA here is from genome assembly GCF_026914265.1 of Mya arenaria. NCBI lineage: Eukaryota > Metazoa > Mollusca > Bivalvia > Myida > Myidae > Mya > Mya arenaria. Next base: position 30,070,358 of record NC_069133.1, on the reverse strand, counting down.
GTCAGCAATGCTCATTGATCCTGCCAAGGCGGCTTCCCCAATGTGTATTCCTTTATATTTTCTATCACCTTGTCTGACTATTTCTTGAGTGTAAATCACTCAGTGTGTGTATACCACGTGATAAATTGCGTCATAAATGCTACGTCGGAAGGCAACTTTTTGCTTCGAATAAAGACTTTAAACAAAGTTAACTTCACCATTTCTTCACCATTTAAAATGAGACCTTGCGCAGTCTACGCCGCTTATGGAGACCCGCCTTTGGTTTTTTACCAGCGTTTGAGTGAGAGTTCAGTTTCTTAAAACACTTTGACAAACCTTTCCACAATGCGGCCTTTTAACGGAGCACTGTCAAAACAAAATTTTGGAAACAGGTTTGTCGAAGTGTTTGAGGAAACTAATCACCTTATCAAACTCCGGTAATAAAACGAAGGCGGTGCTCTTAAAGCGACATAGACTGCCCTTTGTTTTATTGAAAATGGTGTAGTAAAAGAAAAGTTATCTTTGATTTAAGGCTTTATTTTAAGCAAAATATTGCCTTCCAACGTAGAATATTTGACGTAATTTATCACGTGGTATACACACACTGTCACTTAAGCCATGATAAACCCTGAGCAAACTGGGGATGATGAGCTTTTTAATGAAACATTTTCCTACGGCTCAATTTGGGAGTATGATTAACATAACATAGGAATCAAAATAACACTGCAAAAACCGGTATTGTGAAAGATTTAAATTCGACAGGTTAGGCTAAACAGAATAATACGTATGGTTCCAGAGACCCGACCCACCCTTACTTTAAACCGCGGACCTACACTTCTTTTTCGAAATTTAAAAAAAAATGTTCCGAAAAGATACGAATCACCGGAGATGTTCGTTTTTTTTCGATGACGGGCAAATTACTCCGATTACCGTGTTGAAAATCACCGCATAAACGAAAAAAAAACACGTTTATGCGGCGATGCTGCTATGCCTGATATAGAAACAGCTTATATGGCCAAAATAGAGGTCAACGTTATGCTGTTTGTAACTCTAATGATTTAGAATACGAATATCATTTTATCATAATATATCCTGTATATAACAACCCCAAAAGAAAATTGATAAATCGTATTATATTAGAAACCCAAGTGTGTACAAGTTTATCGAATAATGTTCTCTAAAAAACGTAAACATTCTAAGTAGCCTAGGTAAATATATAAATCAAGCATTTTTGTTAGAAATTATTATATAAATGATAATTTTTAGATCTTTCAAGTATAATGGCATTTGTAAAAAGCCTCCCATTATGTTTTTACTACTCTTTTAATTATATATATTACAGTTTGATTTCGAAATGTATCTCTCTTTTTTCTTCCTTTTTTGATACCTTCTTGTGTGTTCTTTAATTTAGCTTACTTATTACTTTCCCTTTCCTTGTACTTATGCCATGCACCGCTGTGACCATACTCACTAGTTATATATATGCGTATGATTTTTATAGTTTGTCAAGAAACTGTTCGCCTGCCTGCCTGCCTGCCTGCCTGCCCTGCCTGCCTGCCTGCCTGCCTGCCCTGCCTACCCTGCCTACCCTGCCTGCCTGCCTGTCTGTCTGACAAGAATCCCGTCAACTGTCAGAATATTGGTGTCAACTAATTTCATTTTTTAAAGCAACTTTAAACTTAAGAAGACGAGGTTGATTTGATAAAGTATTACTATAAACTAATGCTCTTGAGCTAGTATAAAAGTTATGTGTACAAAATAAACAGTATGTCGCATACCCTAATAATAGTGAAGTGGGGAATAGATTGTATGTCAGATGGTTATACCTTTGTCAATTATTTATAGCTCAAACACTGTGCACATAATAAAAGTTCTCTGTTTTCTGGACACAAACTTGTCATCTGAGAGGTTAGAAGAAATCTCAAACACTCGAAGGTAATAGGCAGACACATATTCCCGGGTAAACCAGTTCATATTTTAGCATCAGCCATCATTGGTCAGCTGCTTAAGATGTCATATTAGTATTGTATGTGACAAGCTTTCTAACCCTAGAGTCCAGTGTACTAACAGAGTCCTATTAATGGCTTACGAGGGAAAATTGCAAAAACAATTTCTGTGCAGCTATGTTACAATAAATTGAAAGCAGGTTGAATAGCATGCTACATAGCAGAAATTTAATAAAGCCAAGAGGTACCTACAAACAGTGTTTAGAATACAACATCTTCGGCCAAATGATGTAGAACGTGCATGCATATGAATGAGATAAAGGGCATATTACTTAAAAAAATACATGTATAATGAAAAAAGAGACAACACAAACCTACCTATCCTATTTTTTCGCAGCACAGGAACCATGTGTATTATTTATTTGGCCTAACGTGACTTGATTCCAATCTTTCGATGTTTGTACCATGGTAATAAATAAGTGCTTTACAGTGCCTTTAGCTTGTTTGTGCTTTAGCCCCTCCGTTTGATAGAAAAAGGAACGTACCGTCTTTCACCCCTTAGTATAATCACAAATGATAGCGTCTTTCACCCCTCGGTATAATTACAAATGGTACTAGCGTCTTTCACCCCTCGGTATAATCACAAATGGTACTAGCGTCTTTCACCCCTCGGTACAATCACAAATGGTACTAGCGTCTTTCACCCCTCGGTATAATCACAAATGGTACTAGCGTCTTTCACCCCTCGGTATAATCACAAATAGTTCCGTCTTTCACCCTCCAGTATAATCACTAACAGTACTGTCTTGCACCCTACAGTATAATCACTAACGGTACCGCCTTGCACCCTTCTGTATAATCACAAACGGTACCGCCTTGCACCCTACAGTACAATCATTAAGGGTACCGCCTTGCACCATACAGTATAATCACCAACGGTACCACCTTGCACCCTACAGTATAATCACTAACGGTACCGCCTTGCACCCTACAGTATAATCACAAACGGTACCACCTTGCACCATACAGTATAATCACAAACGGTACCACCTTGCACCATACAGTATAATCACAAACGGTACCACCTTGCATCATACAGTATAATCACTAACGGTACCGCCTTGCACCCTACAGTATAATCACAAACGGTACCACCTTGCACCATACAGTATAATCACCAACGGTACCGCCTTGCAACCTACAGTAAAATCACTAACGATAGGTACCGTCTTGCACCCTATAGTATAATCACTAACGGTACCGCCTTGTACCCTACAGTATAATCACTAACGGTACCGCCTTGCACCCTACAGTATAATCACAAACGGTACCACCTTGCACCATACAGTATAATCACCAACGGTACTGCCTTGCACCCTACAGTATAATCACTAACGGTAGGTACCGTCTTGCACCCTACAGTATAATCACAAACGGTAGGTACCACCTTGCACCATACAGTATAATCGCTAACGGTAGGTACCGCCTTGCACCCCACAGTATAATCACAAACGGTAGGTACCACCTTGCACCATACAGTATAATCGCTAACGGTAGGTACCGCCTTGCACCCTACAGTATAATCACTTACAGTACCGCCTTGCACCCTACAGTATAATCACTAACGGTACCACCTTGCACCATACAGTATAACCACTAACGATACCGCCTTGTACCCAACACTATAATCACTAACGGTACCGCCTTGCACCCTACAGTATAATCACCAACGGTACCACCTTGCACCCTACAGTATAATCACAAACGGTACCACCTTGCACCCTACAGTATAATCACTAACGGTACCACCTTGCACCCTACAGTATAATCACTAACGGTACCGCCTTGAAAGGCGGTACCCTTCTGTATAATCACTAACGGTACCGCCTTGCACCCTACAGTATAATCACTAACGGTACCGCCTTGCACCCTACAGTATAATCACTAACGGTACCGTCTTGCACCCTACAGTATAATCACTAACGGTACCGCCTTGCACCCTACAGTATAATCACAAACGGTACCGCCTTGCACCCTACAGTATAATCACCAACGGTACCGCCTTGCACCCTACAGTATAATCACTAACGGTACCGCCTTGCACCATACAGTATAATCACCAACGGTACCGCCTTGCACCCTACAGTATAATCACCAACGGTACCGCCTTGCACCCTACAGTATAATCACTAACGGTACCGCCTTGCACCCTACAGTATAATCACCAACGGTACCGCCTTGCACCCTACAGTATAATCACTAACGGTACCGTCTTGCACCCTACAGTATAATCACTAACGGTACCGCCTTGCACCCTACAGTATAATCACAAACGGTACCGCCTTGCACCCTACAGTATAATCACTAACGGTACCACCTTGCACCCTACAGTATAATCACCAACGGTACCGCCTTGCACCCTACAGTATAATCACCAACGGTACCGCCTTGCACCCTACAGTATAATCACTAACGGTACCGCCTTGCACCCTACAGTATAATCACCAACGGTACCACCTTGCACCCTACAGTATAATCACCAACGGTACCGCCTTGCACCCTTCTGTATAATCACTAACGGTACCACCTTGCACCCTACAGTATAATCACAAACGGTACCACCTTGCACCATACAGTATAATCACCAACGGTACCGCCTTGCACCCTACAGTATAATCACAAACGGTACCACCTTGCACCCTACAGTATAATCACCAACGGTACCACCTTGCATCCTACAGTATAATCACCAACGGTACCACCTTGCATCCTACAGTATAATCACCAACGGTACCACCTTGCATCCTACAGTATAATCACCAACGGTACCACCTTGCACCCTACAGTATAATCACAAACGGTATCATATTTTACCCCTCAGTACAATCACAAATGATACCAAACCGTCTATCACCCCTCAGTATAACCACAAATGATACCGTCTGTCACCCCGCGGTATAATCACAAATGATACCGTCTGTCATCCCTCGGTAAAATCACAAATGATACTGTCTATCACCCCTCGGTATAATCACAAATGATATTGTCTATCACCCCTCGGTATAATCACAAATGATACTGTCTTTCACCCCTCGGTATAATCACAAATTATTCTGTCACCCCTCGGTAAAATCACAAATGATACCGTCGGTCACCCCTCGGTTTAACCACAAATGATACCGTCTATGACCCCTCGGTATAATCACAAATGATACCGTCGTTCACCTCTCAGTATTACCACAGATGGTACCGTCTTTCACCCCTCAGTATTACCAGAAACGGTACCGTATTTAGCCCCTCAACGGTACCGGTGTCTTTTAGTCAGCATTACATGAACACATTGCGTAGCTTTACCTTATGTCAAGTGCAAACTTGAAAGTCTAAACATCTAGGAAATTTATATAAATGTGTTCACTGAAAATTATTGGTTGGACGATGGTAATTGTTTCTACTTTTGCTTTTTTGCAAATATTCCTGGAATCCTCTTACAATAAATCTACCAAACTATAGCAAAACAGTTTTATAGCTGCAAAATCATAACTGGTAATGAATTCTTAAAGTCAATAGAAATAATTTGTCTGAACATGTTAAAATGTGTCTTATAGTCATGAATAATACACTACGCTTTAAAAAGGTGATAATTTTGTTATAGCCACTGGAAATAATGATTTGGCGACAAAATGACCGTAAAACAACCATGAAATGTGTGCTTTGTTATACAAATCTAAAGTAAATTATTGCCTAGAAATATGTCAACGAAAGGTAAGCAGTTTCAATTGTTTGAGCATATGCTTTTCGATTGCCAGGTATGATGTAAATGATACAATTCTAAAACACTAAATCTACAAGTCAAGGTCAAACTGTAAACTGAGTTAGATTAAACCATACAGACATATTTATAATAGAAGCAACAATTGTGTGGATACATTTACACAACTGGAAACGCCGCAATACCACGAAACCAGGTTTATAATAAGGGCAAACCGGAATTATAGCCAATTTATTTCTTGTATGATTTAGGATATAGTAGCATCCTTCAGTAATTGAGCGCAAACGTTTTTTTTCTATTTTTAGTTACAGTAGCCTTGACATTGACCCCCCCCCCCCCTCGAAAGCAATCGCAAGCTAGCTCTTCACAAAAACATCACTATCTATCAATTCTAACTTAAGATATTGGGCAGAAACAATTTTCTATTTTAAGTGACAGTCGAACCTTGACCCCATCTCCTCGAACGCAACCCCAAGCTAACATTTTACATACGCTACATACACGCCAACTTTCATCCATATCCGTCAATGCTAACTTACAGATATAGCTAAGGTGCGTGAAATGTGGGAGAAAAATACAAGCTCATATAGCCCATGTTTGTCAAAGTCCGAGTTTTAATGTAATGATGCAGTAAATTTCCATAACTATGTGACCTATCGACATGAATTACCCTTGCACATTACATGAACTTTAACTTTGTGACCCACTATTCACTAATTATTTTGCATTAAATAAAGATTTAGCAAATATCTACATTCAAATAGAACATGAACAATTTTCGATGAAAGTGAATGAACCTTGGAATATATGACCATGTGATACTTGTCTGTTCATCACAATCATAGCCTCGAGACCATTTCAACCTAATCACCTCGCTTTGGTTTGGTCAATGGTAAAAGGAGCATGTGTACAGCTAAAGAATTAACTGCCTTTTAAGTCCAAAATGAACTCGCTTGAACAACACGTTTGTTGTATAAATATTTAAAGGAAGAGAGCGAATTTCTAAAAGTCGTTGATGGTAAAATGTAGAGGCATCCGTTTGTATAACCATAAGTCTATGTTAACAGTTAACTTCCTTGATATTTATGTTAAAGGCCAATTTTCACTTTAAATACGTTAAATATTTAGAGAAAAAATGCTTTAATAACTATAATAAAGTATCAGATAATGTTTGATAAAAAAAACAACACGAAGTTCACACGATGCTTAATTTAAAAATAATAGAACATGAAATACCAAGGGAATCACTTGCTCGACCACGATGAGTGAGTGGGCAGAGCAAAACGCTTTGCAAAACAGTTCCGTACATTTTTTTTTAGATTTTAGACTGAATAAAAAGCTAGAGAAGTACTGTACATTTAACAATAAGCTCATGTTTAAAAAATAAATGTGATGCAAGAAATCGATTGAAAATTTTCAATAAGCGCCAATTTAATGTTTAAATTCTAATTGTATTATTACCTCCCTTTCCTTGATTTAAATATAATTTAGCTTTCAATTTATTTTTTATGAAAAAAATGTGTAAGTATGATGATTTTGTTTAAAAAATATTTAAACCAATAACTTCTTAGTTTAAAATCGGAAACCATTAGTATATAAAGCAACATAAACTAATTCTAATATAAGATGTTACGTTATATGCGACATGACGAAGATGGTAGATGTACCATTTAACTTTTCCACGAAGGATGGCACGTAGTAATCGCACTGTCCGACGGTCTGCCTGAATGCCCGTCCGTTTCAGTGTTGTTTCAGCAGTTTCTTTGTACGAAGCTTCTGTATTTTTCGTTTATTGGGGACGTGCGCTTGCTTAAAACTCTCCTTTTCACCGGACTTGGTTTACAGTGAAACATTTGACATGATGTCTGGAACAATTATCAGACATCAATTATCTGTATATGATAACACATGTTAAGGTGCAGTTGTGATTAGTATGTGAACGCAGTTAAACCAGGCAAAGGGGTCGAGGGGATATCACATGACATGTATTGAAATAAGTTTTAGAAGTCCATGGCTCATGTATATAAAATATTAACAGTGTTTACAGACAAATTACATTTATATATGTATAACACACATTTAAATATGTGTTTACAAAGGAAGGATTGATTTTATTCACAGAATAAGTTTATTTTTCCTGTTACTGTGACTATTAACATATACACGTGTCTTAAGCTGGAATATCAATAGTCAATGATCATATTTTTATTATGTCATAAATGATTAGATTTAAATATGTATCAATTCATTTTAATAGTACAAAGGTAGAACACAACTTTTTAAGATCACTTGCATACACATTCAAAAATTAACCTCACCGTAAATGATTTTACATTTTGAATGATTAACTTTAAAGACATTTGTTACGCACTGCCAACTCTATTAAGAGAGTGGCCATATTTAGAGCTTTGATACTATTAATAGTAACTATCATTGTCGAATATATTATGCGTGCAAGCTTAGACGGCAGGTTATTAAGAAGGCAATCGATTGAGAAAAAATCACAAATCCGCAAAGCAGAAATCCAATCATACGAAGGACGTAATATATATTGTAAAAGAGAAGGATTATAGACGGTAGACTTATATAAAATAAAACCGTGTCAGCACAGGGAATACATTTCTTAGCTTATAACTGAAAGGTTTATTGATACATTTTGACACGTGAAGAGGTGCAGACACATGTTGAAATATGTCCTTTCTTAAATTTACATACACTACAGGTATTGCAATGACTAAAACACAGTTTCTTTTACAAGGCCAGTCAAACAAAGATGTGTCTTCCATAAAGTTATTTATGTAGTCTACTTGGATCAATGCATATAAAAGGTCAGCAATGTAATAAAAATGAGTGATTGTTAGTTATATTAAATTGGCATCAATGTCTTACACTTTTAATTTATATCACATTTTACGATATTGCAATGGGTCTTGAACAGGCTTCAATGTTGTACACTTTTATATCACCTATTTAGCGATACTGAAATGGGTCTTGAACAGGCTTCAATGTTGTACACTTTTATATCATCTATTTAGCGATATTGCAATGGGTCTTGAACAGGTCTTGAACAGGCTTCAATGTTGTACACTTTTATATCACCTATTTAGCGATACTGAAATGGGTCTTGAACAGGCTTCAATGTTGTACACTTTTATATCACCTATTTAGCGATACTGAAATGGGTCTTGAACAGGCTTCAATGTTGTACACTTTTATATCTTTTATATCACCTATTTAGCGATACTGAAATGGGTCTTGAACAGGCTTCAATGTTGTACACTTTTATATCACCTATTTAGCGATACTGAAATGGGTCTTGGACAGGCTTCAATGTTGTACACTTTTATATCACCTATTTAGCGATACTGAAATGGGTCTTGAACAGGCTTCAATGTTGTACACTTTTATATCACCTATTTAGCGATACTGAAATGGGTCTTGAACAGGCTTCAATGTTGTACACTTTTATATCACCTATTTAGCGATACTGAAATGGGTCTTGAACAGGCTTCAATGTTGTACACTTTTATATCACCTATTTAGCGATACTGAAATGGGTCTTGAACAGGCTTCAATGTCGTACACTTTTATATCATCTATTTAGCGATATTGCAATGGGTCTTGAACAGGTCTTGAACAGGCTTCAATGTTGTACACTTTTATATCACCTATTTAGCGATACTGAAATGGGTCTTGAACAGGCTTCAATGTTGTACACTTTTATATCACCTATTTAGCGATACTGAAATGGGTCTTGAACAGGCTTCAATGTTGTACACTTTTATATCTTTTATATCACCTATTTAGCGATACTGAAATGGGTCTTGAACAGGCTTCAATGTTGTACACTTTTATATCACCTATTTAGCGATACTGAAATGGGTCTTGAACACGCTTCAATGTTGTACACTTTTATATCACCTATTTAGCGATACTGAAATGGGTCTTGGACAGGCTTCAATGTTGTACACTTTTATATCTTTTATATCACCTATTTAGCGATACTGAAATGGGTCTTGGACAGGCTTCAATGTTGTACACTTTTATATCACCTATTTAGCGATACTGAAATGGGTCTTGAACAGGCTTCAATGTTGTACACTTTTATATCACCTATTTAGCGATACTGAAATGGGTCTTGGACAGGCTTCAATGTTGTACACTTTTATATCTTTTATATCACCTATTTAGCGATACTGAAATGGGTCTTGAACAGGCTTCAATGTCGTACACTTTTATACCACCTATTTAGCGATACTGAAATGGGTCTTGAACAGGCTTCAGTGTCGTACACTTTTATATCACCTATTTAGCGATACTGAAATGGGTCTTGAACAGGCTTCAATGTTGTATACTTTTATATCACCTATTTAGCGATATTGCAATGGGTCTTGAACAGGCTTCAATGTTGTACACTTTTATATCACCTATTTAGCGATATTGCAATGGGTCTTGAACAGGCTTCAATGTTGTACACTTTTATATCACCTATTTAGCGATATTGCAATGGGTCTTGGACAGGCTTCAATGTTGTACACTTTTATATCACCTATTTAGCGATACTGAAATGGGTCTTGAACAGGCTTCAATGTTGTACACTTTTATATCACCTATTTAGCGATATTGCAAATGGGTCTCGAACAGGCTTCAATGTCGTACACTTTTATATCACCTATTTAGCGACATTGCAATGGGTCTTGAACAGGCTTCAATGTCGTACACTTTTATATCACCTATTTAGCGATATTGCAATGGGTTTTGAACAGGTCTTGAACAGGCTTCAATGTTGTACACTTTTATATCACCTATTTAGCGATACTGAAATGGGTCTTGAACAGGCTTCAATGTCGTACACTTTTATATCATCTATTTAGCGATATTGCAATGGGTCTTGAACAGGTCTTGAACAGGCTTCAATGTTGTACACTTTTATATCACCTATTTAGCGATACTGAAATGGGTCTTGAACAGGCTTCAATGTTGTACACTTTTATATCACCTATTTAGCGATACTGAAATGGGTCTTGAACAGGCTTCAATGTTGTACACTTTTATATCACCTATTTAGCGATACTGAAATGGGTCTTTAACAGGCTTCAATGTTGTACACTTTTATATCACCTATTTAGCGATACTGAAATGGGTCTTGAACAGGCTTCAATGTCGTACACTTTTATACCACCTATTTAGCGATCCTGAAATGGGTCTTGAACAGGCTTCAATGTCGTACACTTTTATATCACCTATTTAGCGATACTGAAATGGGTCTTGAACAGGCTTCAATGTCGTACACTTTTATACCACCTATTTAGCGATACTGAAATGGGTCTTGAACAGGCTTCAATGTCGTACACTTTTATACCACCTATTTAGCGATCCTGAAATGGGTCTTGAACAGGCTTCAATGTCGTACACTTTTATACCACCTATTTAGCGATACTGAAATGGGTCTTGAACAGGCTTCAATGTCGTACACTTTTATATCACCTATTTAGCGATACTGAAATGGGTCTTGAACAGGCTTCAATGTTGTACACTTTTATACCACCTATTTAGCGATACTGAAATGGGTCTTGAACAGGCTTCAATGTCGTACACTTTTATATCACCTATTTAGCGATACTGAAATGGGTCTTGAACAGGCTTCAATGTTGTACACTTTTATATCACCTATTTAGCGATATTGCAATGGGTCTTGAACAGGCTTCAATGTTGTACACTTTTATATCACCTATTTAGCGATATTGCAATGGGTCTTGAACAGGCTTCAATGTTGTACACTTTTATATCACCTATTTAGCGATACTGAAATGGGTCTTGAACAGGCTTCAATGTTGTACACTTTTATATCACCTATTTAGCGATACTGAAATGGGTCTTGAACAGGCTTCAATGTTGTACACTTTTATATCATCTATTTAGCGATACTGAAATGGGTCTTGAACAGGCTTCAATGTCGTACACTTTTATATCACCTATTTAGCGATATTGCAACGGGTCTTGAACAGGCTTCAATGTCGTACACTTTTATATCACCTATTTAGCGATACTGAAATGGGTCTTGAACAGGCTTCAATGTCGTACACTTTTATATCACCTATTTAGCGATATTGCAACGGGTCTTGAACAGGCTTCAATGTTGTATACTTTTATATCACCTATTTAGCGATACTGAAATGGGTCTTGAACAGGCTTCAATGTCGTACACTTTTATATCACCTATTTAGCGATACTGAAATGGGTCTTGAACAGGCTTCAATGTTGTATACTTTTATATCACCTATTTAGCGATATTGCAACGGTTCTTGAACAGGCTTCAATGTCGTACACTTTTATATCACCTTTTTAGCGATATTTCAATGGGTCTTGAACAGGCTTCAATAGCGTACACTTCTATATCACATTTTTACGATATAGCAATGGTTCTTAAACAGGCTTCAATAGCGTACACTTCTATATCACCTTTTTAGTGATATTGCAATGGGTCTTGAAACTGCTATAGCGTACACTTTTATATCACCTTTTTAGCGATATTGCAATGGGTCTTGAACAGGCTTCAATGTCGTACACTTTTATATCACCTTTTTAGCGATATTTCAATGGGTCTTAAAGGAAGCGACGAATCATGCAAACAGTTATATTCTTTAACAATTTCTGGAGTACATCTTTATTATGTAATGCATGTAAATGAAACGAAATCCAGAACTTGCACAAGCTTCAATGGTCTGTTTCGAACTTGCTTCAGTTAATGTGATATTTATTTCATATTTCTAATCTCCAATACTTCAACTGCATTTTACTTGTGTTATGAATCCCCAGGCTCCATTCCGAAGTCTCGTATATCTATCACTGCCGACAGACCTGACATGCTGTAAAACTTCAAACACGTTCATTGTGATATTAATTACAATTTGTTTATAGGAATAAAAAACGTGTTAATCGTCTTTGAAATGGATTTTTTTTACTAATATCTGTATTTCTTCTGTTCAGTCCAAGCAATCAGAGTAATTTAAGAATCGAACTTCCCTCATTAATAGTCTTAGGTATTTCATCAATAAATTACGACGAACGATAGAAAACGATCTGGGAACAACATAAATGATATTAAATTTAAAAGTATGAATTCCAGTTGTTTATAGAGATTTGTCAGTGAAATACAATTTGTCAAAGAGCGAAAATATATATTTTGAAAATTTTCACTGTTATGAAATTTCAGCCCAGTTCTACGTCCAAAGCAAACTTCGGCACGCACAGGGTCGGGACACAATTTCAAAGAATTCACTACAAAGGCTTAAATTAAATTTCATTTTACACCATTTTTATGCATATAATAATAAGAAAAAAATTATATTTCACTTAATAGAATACAATCATCGGCAAACATAATAAGGCCTATTGTTATTGCTCCAATGTCAGGCCTGCATTATTATGTTGATGCATATGCAATTCAATGGCATTTACTAAAAGGCAAAACATTCACGGCGAAGTAATCTCCCTATGGAAAGGCCAATACCACCATCAAATAATGCAGACAAATTATTAAGGTGTTTCACACATGACTGACTAGTTTTGTCCATAGAACGCACGATTTGCAATAGTTTGCCGTCTTTACCCTCTTGGATTAGCTTAGACCACACCCATTGCTTTAGATCCGACCGAAACACTCGAATAGTCCTTGTATGCAGCATATTCTCTCTTTCGCTCGTTGAGATATAATTCAATAAGGTTTTGAAGTATGTACACTGCATCCGTTGTACTTTGGCTAGACTTGAAACCGTTTTGCACGTCCGTGATTTTGTCTTATTTTACTGACTATGCTTTGAGACTCTCGTTTATAACGTTTGTAGATAATTTTCCAGAACGATTATCAGGGTTATCCCCCTGTTATTGAATTCGTGTTTTGGTTACTGTTTCAAAACTGTTTCGGTACGATCACTCCCTGAGACCAACCTGGGGGAAAACACCAGAGTATGCGAAGGGATTCGACCAATACATCAGTACTTTAATGTAATGACAGTCACTTATCGGTTAAAGTTTGGGGCCATTTAAATTATGTTTTTGATTCGATTGTTATTGCCTGTGAACAGAATTGTAAAAAAAATAATATCACGCGTGTCGCGCCTTTCAACGCTTTCAGCTCTTTCATGAACATAGGCAAAACCTTTGGTGATGGCGTTGTATATAGTTTTAAATTCACGAACAATAACACTATTTCAACGAACTAAGTTACAAAATCATCTTTTTTTAATTACAATACTCTTCAAGTTTTCGTTTGGTACAAAGATAAAACAAAATCTCAAAAAAAAACATCAATTCATACACAGCTGCTAACTTACCCGTTTATATTAATTCTCTGTCTAAAAGGTTTCTTTAAGTCATTAGAACATCATAAGTTCCTCCGCTGCAGCTTGGTTTTTAATCAAACCTACGTGATTAATTGACTTCGGCTAGAAATAGTCTCCACGTAATACGAAATGCTGTGTTAAGAAAATTATTATCTGTTAACCATATGGTTAATTTAAAGTACTTCAATTGTTGACTAAAGTTGGAAACCATTCTACACTTAGAAGCATTTCATACAAGAGGTATGAGACTAACGCTTGTGTAAATGTACAAACTGCAGGTCCATAAGACATAATACACGACGGATTCTATAGAATACTTATACAATGCTTACAACTGCAAATGGTCTTATCAAAACCGTCCTTAATGTACTGTTGCTGTTTTAATTGAATGATAAGAACATTGATGAAATACTTATTATTGCGTATTTCAAAAATTGCAATAAACCTTCGAATTATTTTTTTTCGTGCTGCTGGTAAATGTATAAATAAAGTTTGCCAACTCAATTGAGACACTAGTAACGGAATTGTTTCTCTTTATTCTTGGGGCAACAGTCAATATCGAATTAATGGAAACAATCATAAATCATAAACATATCTTTGTATTTTCTGACAAAATATATTAAATATTAAATCTCTAATGACTCTTACAGATGCTGACTGCATAGCTCCTGTCAACAAAATATCTCAGAGGAGAAATCGTAACAGTTCGTTTTTGTAATTCGCGTGAATCCTTCATATTTTTTGTGTTCGAGTTGGCATACTTATTAGACGTAGAGGCCGCTTCTCTAATGATACATGTTCACAATTTATTATGGGTAATATTAGTGATATGAGAAAAATGATTTCTTAATGAAAATAACTCGTATTCAACTTTACTTATTTTTTTGTCAAGAACCGTGTTGAGCTTTATGGCTTTCAAAACGGCATATAACTTGAATAAGCCGAGTTAACGATAGCAACGAGAAAGTTTAATACATAATTTGCTGTTTTTGGTTGTTGTTGTTTTTTGTGATTTTTGCTGATCAGTGGTCATCCCAGTTCGTTATGTCAGATATAATCCCTTCCTATCAAAACGATTTTTAGACACGTTGTGCTATTAAATAAGCGTGCGAGAATATACGGGCATATTGTGATAACACACACGCACGCACGCACGCACGCACGCACACACGCACACACACACACACACACATATATATATATATATATATATATATAGATATGTGCGCCTTTGATGCATTGAATTAACATTCGTCATGTTTCTAGCTTTTGATGCATAAATCTGACATAATTTTATCTACAAATAAATGAAACTATACGTGAATAAACAGATAATCTGTCAGACTTCATCTTGGATGTAGAACTGCTTTAAATCTCAGCAAGCACCTTTTAATTGCGCATCCGAATTTTATTTCGGAAAACAATAAATCGCTATTTAAATTAATTAACAGTTAAGAGGGGAATCAAAGAAATACATCCGAGAGTAAACTGATTTAGTATAGAGAAGAGATGACTGAACATGTCGTGTTTGATAAGAAGTACTAAATTGTTGTTCGTAGGACAGTTTGATTTTTCTTCTCTTGAATAAACCAAACGGCAACCTATTTTATTTTCATATAAAAGGGAAATCAGCAGATTGCTATCTGTGCAAATTGCAAACTCTTTTCCAGTAAATCAGTCTTACTCCTATATTTATGTAAATTGCATTGATACATAAACAACATAATTAAATATAAAACTGTCGAAGACGTTTCTATATTGCTTTAATGTTCAGGTAAAAAGGTAATCGAATTAATTTGAAATTGTGTGCTCTCGTTGTGGTGCAAAATTATGAGTATTTAAATGTATTTAAAAGAGATTAATTCATGCCCAGATAAACAAACACATATTTAAACCATCCTATGTCTACATATCTCCCTCTTAGAACGTAACAAAAACATCCTCAAAAAATAGATCAAACGTATTCGGATATTTTCCGAGTCCGCCAGTGCTCGTGGTCCGTCAATCACAGCAATCATCCAAGGCTTGTGGTCCGTATAGACAATATACGGCAATCATCCAATGTTAGTGGTCCGTGTTGGTAATATACGGCAATCGTCCGATGCTCCAGGTTCGGATTGGTAATATACGGCAATCATCCAATGCTCGTGGCCTGTGTAGACTATATACGACAATCATCCAATGCTCGTGGCCCGTGTAGACTATATACGACAATCATCCAATGCTCCAGGTCCGTATTGGTAATATACGGCAATCATCCAATGCTCCAGGTCCGTATTGGTAATATACGGCAATCATCCAATGCTCCAGGTCCGTATAGGCCATAAACGGCAATCATCACATGATCTTGGTCCGTATTGGTAATATTCGGCAATCATCCGATGCTCGTGGTTCGTTTGGACCACATACGGAAATCATCCAATGCTCCAGGTCCGTATAGGCCATAAACGGCAATCATCACATAATCGTGGTCCGTATTGATAATATTCGGCAATCATCCAATTCTCGTGGTTCGTTTAGACCACATACGCCAATCATCCAATGCTCCACGTCCGTATAGGCCATAAACGGCAATCATCAAATGCTCGTGACCTGTATTTGCCATAAACAACAATCATTCAATGCTCCAGGAACGTATTGGTAATATACGGCATACATCCAATGCTCGTAGTCCGTGTAGGCAATATACGTCAATCAGCAAATGCTCGTTGTCCGTTTAGAACATATCAGGCAATCACCCTATGACCGCTGTCCGTTTTGGTAATATACGGCATTCATTAAATGGTCGTAGTCCATCTAGGCCATACACGACAATCATACAATACCCCAGGTACGTTTTGGCCATATACGACAATAATCTAATGCTTGTAGTCCGTTTAGGTCTTTACCGACAATCATCTTATGCTCGTGGTACGTTAAGCCATTAACGGATATTATCCAATGCTTGTAGTCCGTTTAGGCCATATACGACTATCATATACGACAATCATCCAATACTCGTGGTCCGTTTAGGCCATATAAGACAATCTTCACATGCTCGTGGTCAGTATTTGTAATACATGGAAATTATCCAATGCTCGTGATCAGTTTAGGCCATATAGGGCAATCATCCAATGCTCGTGGTCAGTTTAGGCCTTATACGGCAATCATCCAATGCTCGTGATCCGTTTAGGCCTTATACGGCAATCATCCAATACTCGTGATCAGTTTAGGCCATATACGACAATCATCCAATGCTCGTGGTCAGTTCAGGCCTTGTACGGCAATCATCCAATGCTCGTGATCCGTTTAGGCCTTATACGGCAATCATCCAATGCGCGTGATCAGTTTAGGCCATATTCGACAATCATCACATGCTTCAGGTCCGCCATATACGTCATTCATCCAATGTTCCATGTCCGTTTAGGCCATATACAACAATCATCTAATGCTCGTGGTCCGTGTAGGCCATATACGACATTCATCCAAAGTTCCAAGTCCGTTTAGGACATACATGTATACGGCAATCATCCAATGTCCCAGGTCCGTATAGGCCATATACGGCATTCATCCAATGTCCCAAGTCCGTTTAGGACATACATGTATACGGCAATCATCCAATGTCCCAGGTCCGTATAGGCCATATACGGCATTCATCTAATGTCCCAGGTCCGTTTAGGACATACATGTATACGGCAATCATCCAATGCTCGTGGCCCGTGGTTGCCGACTTTGCTATTTACGGCAATCAATGACAGATGTGGTTTGTTATTATATCCATTTGAATACTGATGCTTGTTTACTTAATATTCCTCGATCGAATCTGACGACGAAGAAAATCAGATATTATCTTTGGTTTCAGAAGATGCATTAGATCGTTATCCGATATGACCAAGGGTCTTGCAAAGCGAGATATTGTGCAATAATCTTGTGTGTTTTTGGAATATAATCTCGAATAAGTTAAGCGATGATTTTTAGGCCATTTACTTATTTTGCTAAATCTGTATGGAGACCCATACCGCTTTTTATTCGAGAATCATCATCCGAGTTTATTTGCATTTAAACACAATTTAAAAAAACACCTTATAAAAAAACAATGACTTTAGTGAATGAATGTCCGTTAAAATTGTTTATATGAATGCGATTTATTTTTGTCTTTCATAATTTTGAACATTGTATATTTTGTCTTTGAATGTCGTCGTGTGTGTAATTGTTTGAATGAGAATTGTATACTAATGCGTTTGTAAAATCCATTGAAGACCACATTGTAAAGAAGACACTAATGTTACTTAACATGTTATCTTCACGCAATAAAGTTATTATTATTATTATTATTATTATTATTATTATGTTTTTTTCTAAAACAACCTCGGATGTATGTGGACGGTTTACATACTCAAAAAGAGGTACGTTTAAGTCCGCTGCAAGTAGATCGCGTAGTAATTTCATTTAGCAGTTAAATTTATGACTTAACTCTTGGAAATCTTAATTATGTTTGCAATAATATACTTCACTGGCAATCAATTTAAACTTAGATCAATAAATACAACTCTAAAATACTACATTTAATTAATGATATAATTCAAAAATTTACGAACAACTTCAGCTGATGTACCGGCATACATCCGAGGTTGTTTTCGATAAAAATGGCCGAGGAGTTCCGAATGGTCTTTTTCGTGAACGAGTAAATAGAGGATATTTGTTTATTTCAGTGTAAGATCGTATTTTATATCACAAGTGTCATAGAAAAACATTTTCACGAGTGGCGAACCCACCAGTGAAAATATAGTTTTTCTGAAATCACAAATGTGTTATCAAAACAATTGCGATATAAAACATTTTCTTAGTTTTAGAGTGTGTTTCATGGTACATAGATATTCAGTCATCTTACTTACAGACTGGTCTAGTCTGTTTTGCTTGAAGACAGGTCGATTTCCAGGTAATGACGAGGACCACGTTAATTTGTTAACACATTTTGAGACGTGGTGGGGGTAAAAAATCAGTAAATTTTATAAATTGTTGTGTGAATTTGCTGGGAATATCGTATTATATATTATAAAGACAAACAGTTCAAAATACATTTGAACGATGATATAACATTCTGTTTATGTTCGAACAGTTGCTTTCGTCTGTAATGTGTTTGGTATGAAAGCAAATATTCGAACATTCAGCGTCAAGATCAAGAAAACGTTTGAAAACGGGATAACCATTTTTCTAATAAACGGTAAGTTGTTAACTTCCAAATATATTTTATATAAACTTATGTAACATTTCTTTAAATTTTATTTGCCAACAATATCTGGTTCAAAGTGAAGTTTTCTGTATTTATCAAGGGGAAGTTACTACAATGGATTTTAAAAGACAAGACATACTATTTATTTCCAGCATGGCCTTCATACAAAACGTATTACAAAAACACATATACTAACTTACATATTAAGCAACATACAAAACATACAATCACACTATCACTATCATACTTTTCTCATGTAATTCAACATAATTTTACATGTATTCAACATTTCTTCGACAAACACAACCATGTTTAATATGATGATTATAAATTAGAATAATTTCATTATGTAAATAATCTATATTTTCACTGTTGTTATTTCAGTGATAAAACTCCATATTTCATCGAAAGCATTATAGAGACGGCTTTATTCAACGTAAAATAACAATGGTCGTTTGAATTTGAAAAAAAGGAAATATGAACTTCATATATTAAAATCAAAATTCAAATTTATCATCAAATTAGTTTCGCACAATCAAATTTAATAATTCACTTTGATTGTATAATTAAAATGTTGTAAAAGGAAAGGCAAGCTTTTATAACCCGCCCAAATAATGTTTCAAAAGTAAATATTAATTAAAAGAACAAAAGAAGCAGACCAGATGATAAACAGATGTGTACGTAAATAACAGACAAATCACCTGTATTGAAACAACATCTACAGAGACAACTCGAATACACAACAACCAGCTGTAATAAAACAACACCTTCAGAGACATCTCGACCAGACAATATCCAGCTGTATTGGAACAACATCTACAGATACATCTCGACCAGACAATAGCCAGCTGTAATGAAACAACATCTACAGATACATCTCAAACGGACAATACACAGCTGTAAGGAAACAACATCAACAGAGACATCTCGAACGGACAATAGCCAGCTGTAAGGAAATAACATCTACAGAGACATCTCGAACGGACAATAGCCAGCTGTAATGAAGCAATATCTACAGAGACATCTCGAACGGACAATAGCCAGCTGTAAGGAAACAACATCAACAGAGACATCTCGAACGGACAATAGCCAGCTGTAATGAAGCAATATCTACAGAGACATCTCAAACGGACAATACACAGCTGTAAGGAAACAACATCAACAGAGACATCTCGAACGGACAATAGCCAGCTGTAAGGAAATAACATCTACAGAGACATCTCGAACGGACAATAGCCAGCTGTAATGAAACAGCATCAACAGAGACATCTCAAACGGACAATAGCCAGCTGTAAGGAAATAACATCTACAGAGACATCTCGAACGGACAATAGCCAGCTGTAATGAAACAGCATCTACAGAGACATCTCAAACAGACAATAGCCAGCTGTAAGGAAACAACATCAACAGAGACATCTCGAACGGACAATAGCCAGCTGTAAGGAAATAACATCTACAGAGACATCTCAAACGGACAATAGCCAGCTGTAAGGAAATAACATCTACAGAGACATCTCGAACGGACAATAGCCAGCTGTAATGAAGCAATATCTACAGAGACATCTCAAACGGACAATAGCCAGCTGTAAGGAAATAACATCTACAGAGACATCTCGAACGGACAATACCCAGCTGTAATGAAGCAATATCTACAGAGACATCTCAAACGGACAATAGCCAGCTGTAAGGAAATAACATCTACAGAGACATCTCGAACGTACAATAGCCAGCTGTAATGAAACAGCATCTACAGAGATATCTCGAACGGACAATAGCCAGCTGTAATAAAACAACATCTACAGAGACATCTCGAACGGACAATATCCAGCTGTAATGAAACAACATCTACAGAGACATCTCAAACGAACAATACCCAGCTGTAATGAAACAACATCTACAGAGACATCTCGAACGGACAATATCCAGCTGTATTGGAACAACATCTACAGAGACATCTCGAACGGACAATAGCCAGCTGTAAGGAAATAACATCTACAGAGACATCTCGAACGGACAATAGCCAGCTGTAATGAAGCAATATCTACAGAGACATCTCAAACGGACAATAGCCAGCTGTAAGGAAATAACATCTACAGAGACATCTCGAACGGACAATACCCAGCTGTAATGAAGCAATATCTACAGAGACATCTCAAACGGACAATAGCCAGCTGTAAGGAAATAACATCTACAGAGACATCTCGAACGGACAATAGCCAGCTGTAATGAAACAGCATCTACAGAGATATCTCGAACGGACAATAGCCAGCTGTAATAAAACAACATCTACAGAGACATCTCGAACGGACAATATCCAGCTGTAATGAAACAACATCTACAGAGACATCTCAAACGAACAATACCCAGCTGTAATGAAACAACATCTACAGAGACATCTCAAACGAACAAAAATCAGCTATAAGAAACAATATCTACAAAGACATCTTGAACAGACAATAGCCAACTGTAATGAAACAATATCTTCAGAGACATTTCGAACAGACAAAACCCAGCTGTAAGGAAACAACATCTACAGATACATCTCGACCAGACAATAGCCAGCTGTAATGGAACAACATCTACAGAGATATCTCGAACGGACAATACCCAGCTGTAATAAAACAACATCTACAGATACATCTCGACCAGACAATACCCAGTCCCGTTTTTAATTTTGCTAAACTGTGTGTAAGAACTACACTTCAAAGCAATGCATTCCACAGAGAAAATCAAAATGAAATTTGAACACATGTCGGCTAATCGTTTATAGCCAACAAATAAATGGTTTAATGAATTTCTAGTTAAGCGACTACTAGTCTATATGGATACAATACGAATTATACTGAACACGGTTTAATTACATTCTACCAATGTGAACCGTGTATTTGAAATTTGAAAGTACATTAATCATTGACAGATGCACTTGCATAGTGGTTTGATTATTCTGAATAAGAAATCATATATATATATATATATATATGTATATAGTACGTAGTCAAGTCCATTGTTATTGTCTTAAGAATAAATGTCATGTGGTATTGGTCTCACTCTTATTCTGATCATCTTTACAACATATATAGGCCGTACATAGACATTATGTGTCTATCGTCCAGTCCTTGTTGAATGTATAAACATTCAAGGGTATTTATTACGTGTACGCTGCTAAATGTTCAAATATATATTGCAAACGTAACACTATTAATTAACACACGTCTAGAAATGATTTTGAAACACTAGAAACGCAATTTATTCAAATTTTCTGGAGACAGCAGGCAATATCGACTTAATGTTAACATTCATAAATCAAATACAAATCTAAGTATTTTGCTGACAAAATATAAGGTCTCTTATAACTCCTACGAATGCTGGATTGAATCGACAATTTCTCAGAGGGAAAAACATAACAGTTCGTTATTGAAATTCGTGTGGATCCTTCGTTTTGTGTTGTATTCGTATTCTAGTCTGTAATGCATGAATCTGACAGAATTGAATCTACAAGTTAATATAACTGTGCGCTGATGGACAACCACCAGACTTTTAAAATTGCTGGATGTCAAAATGCTTTAAATCCCAGCAAGCAAATTTATCTTGCGCATCCGAATTTCATTTTGGAATACAATAAATCGCAATTCAAATTGACAATTCCTGTTGCGTTCAGAGGGGATCAAAGAAATACATCCGAGGGAAAACTGATTTAGTATAGAGAAGAGATGACTGAATATGTCATGTTTGATTTAAAAATCCATGCATATCAACATAAAATGTTTATCGTACAATAGTTCGATTTTATTCTTTTGAATGATCAAATTAGAAATTATTTAATCAACCTCTATAGAAAGCTGCAGACCCAAAGTAAATCCTCCTTACTTAACTTATATAATATGTCAAAGGATTGATGTCAAATCGGTCTTTAAATAGTTGTAAGGAGAGTGAAGCATTAAAACTGTTTTATGGCGACATTTGAAGCGAGAAATAATTAATTAGCGTTTTAAATATTGCCACAGGACAAGGTTTCCATGATGCTACAGACGACAGTATTCAACAAGGAAGGTAATTACAATGTGGTGACCATTAAAAAAGAGATCCATACAGATGCAGCTGTTGTTCCAGCCAAACAAAGACCAAACTCGGTGGTACTATTATGCAAACAATTTCAAAAAGTAGCAATACAAGTAATGGCGCATCCATATTTTAGTATTGTACTGGCATTTGATAAACATTACACATGATAAACACAAGTATTGACTGTGTGTACAAATCCTAAACATGTCGTAAGCTCTTTGTTGTATCGAGTTAACACACCTGTCCAAAGTAATTATTTCGTTTCTTTCTTAGTTCATTAAATTTTGCCGTGTAAGTATAAAAAAGGCACAACAAGTAACATATCTCGTTAAAGCTGTGCATTCCGCGACTCAAAATTAAATTACAAAGCAAACAGACTAATCGTTTTTAACCATGAAGTAAGTTTCAATATTGAAGTTATTACAACAACATATCTGGTTAGAAGACAAATGATGATAACCACTGTTTTCACCAATGTGAACCACTTATTTGATATATACAAGTAAGAGTACATTATACACTGACAGATTCACTTACATTGTGGTTTGAATATTCTGAATAAGAAATCATATATTGCTAAATTTTAATTAATTTTGACATTTAAATATCATACTCATAAAAGTCACAAATTAAAAGGTTCAAATACGTCATAAGCAAGTTAGTATATCATTAGCCTCTAAGATTAATGGCAAGTGGTTTTAGTCTCATGCTTTTCTAAGAGTCTTTACCATAATAACCAGCCATACATTTACTCTATAGTTATGTAGAGCATTAATGCATTTAAATAAAACACTCACTGTTAAAAACATATACACATTATCAGTAAGGCTCAAATGTCCAAAACGTTTCTATATCACGAAGGCAACTTAGTCAACAGATATACATGTTATATTGAATGGGTTCTAAGTATTGACAATTCTATATTATACTATATTTGATATATAAGGTATCAATTCATGTTCAGATGAAGAAGACACATATTTAAACCATCATTTAGTTTGATACTTCCCTTCTTAAAGGTAATTTATGGAATTAGAGCGAAGGCAAGTTTAATGTTAAAGAAAATGATTCAAAGATTTCCTCTTTTTTTCAAATTCATCACTGCTCGGGGTCGGTACAGACAATATACGGCAATCCGTCGCTGCTCTTGGTCAGTATAGGCAACATACGACAATACTCAACCGTTCGTTGTCCGTATAGACAATATACTGTTTTCTGTCGCTGTTTGTGGTCCGTATAAGTAACATACGACACTACTTCACCGCTCGTGGTCGGTTTAAGCAATATACGGCAATCAGTCACTGCTCGTGGTCCGTAATGCCAATTCTTCGCTGTTCGTGATCCGTACAGGCAAAATACGGCAATCCGTCGCTGCCCATGATCCGTTAAAGCAATATACGGCAATCCGTCGCTGCTCGTGATCCGTTAAAGCAATATACGGAAATCCCTCGCTGCTCGTGATCCGTTGAAGCAATATACGGAAATTCCTCGCTGCTCGTGATCCGTTAAAACAATATACGGAAAATCTCTCACTGCTCGTGATCCGTTAAAGCAATATACGGAAATCCCTCGCTGCTCGTGATCCGTTAAAGCAATATACGGCAATCCGTCGCTGCTCGTGATCCGTTAAAGCAATATACAGAAATCCCTCGCTGCTCGTGATCCGTTAAAGCAGTATACGGCAATCCGTCGCTGCTCGTGATCCGTTAAAGCAATATACGGAAATCCCTTGCTGCTCGTGATCCGTTAAAGCAATATACAGAAATCCCTCGCTGCTCGTGATCCGTTAAAGCAGTATACGGCAATCCGTCGCTGCTCGTGATCCGTTAAAGCAATATACGGAAATCCCTTGCTGCTCGTGATCCGTTAAAGCAATATACGGAAATCCCTCGCTGCTCGTGGTCCATACAGACACTTCGGATGAATTTTGTTTTCTTATTGGCGTAAATACTTTTGGTATGTAATGCACACCTTTATCTACGAATGGCGATGGACGTCTACCAGACAATTCAAATTATTAGATGTCTTTATCTCAGCAAACGAATTATCTTGCGTATCCGAATTTGAGTATTGTTTAATCTTGTTCCAACAATAAATCGCTTTTTTATTGACAATCCCTGTTGCGTTCAGAGGTGATTGAAGAAATATTCTGGAGCTTAACGCTTTATTATAAGAAATATCTTACTGTCAAAATCAGGTTAAAGCAACTAAAATGGTTTTCGTATTATAGTTTGATTTTCTTCTTTTGAATCAGAAAAAGTGCAAAAGATGTTATCCACTATTAGAGAAATCTGAATATTTTCAAGTAAATCATTTTAACTTCTATATTTATGTACAAAATCGAATCATTTGACATTCAGCCGCTTAACAAACAGAGTCACAGAGTCATTATCAATGTACAATGATAAATCAGGCAACCTATGTTTAACCCTTGAATCCAATTTCTTTTCATGTGATGTCTTTACCTTAAAGTAACACCATCAAAAATAAGATAATTAAACTGCGTTCTTCATTTTCTTCAGAGTTTTTTTTTAACTTTTGAGATGAAAAACTAGCTTAATCCCAGAGAACACCTGTTCCGCTGACCTTTAGCATAGCTTGAGCCAAATGAACGCCTGTTTCGCTGACCTTTAGCATAGCTTAAGCCAAATGAACGCCTGTTTCGCTGACCTTTAGCATAGCTTGAGCCAAATGAACGCCTGTTTCGCTGACCTTTTACATAGCTTGACCCCAGTAAACGCCTGTTATGCTGACCTTTTACATAGCTTGACCCCAGTAAACGCCTGTTTTGCTGACCTTTTACATGGCTTGAACCCAGTGAACTCCTGTTTCGCTGACCTTTCACATAGTCTTAGTCAGTGAACTCCTGTTTTGCTGACCACCTTTCACATAGCTTAACATCCAGTGAACTTCTGTTTCGCTGACCACCTTTCGCATAGCTTAACATCCAG
This sequence comes from Mya arenaria, assembly GCF_026914265.1. Classification (NCBI taxonomy): domain Eukaryota; kingdom Metazoa; phylum Mollusca; class Bivalvia; order Myida; family Myidae; genus Mya; species Mya arenaria. Next base: position 30,044,094 of record NC_069133.1, on the reverse strand, counting down.
TGAACTTCTGTTTCGCTGACCTTTTACATAGCATAATCACAGGGTACTCCTGTTTCGCTTATCTTTAGCATATCTTAACCCCCAGTAAATCCTTTTTCGGTGAACCTTTACATAGCTTAACCCCAATTTATTCTTGTTTCGCTGACCATTTACATTTCGTAACCCCAGTACCCTCCTGGTTCGCTTACATTTTACAAACATTAACTCCCCGCTAACTCATGTTTCGCTGACCTTTTGCATAGCCTAACCCCGGTGAACTCCTGTTTCGCTGACATTTTGCTTAGCCTTACCTAGAGAACACTTGTTTCGCTGACCTTAAGCATAGCTTTACCCTAGTGAACCCTTGTTTCGCTGACCTAAAGCGGAGATTTACCTCAGTGAACTCCTGTTTTGCTGACTTTTTACCCAACTTGACCCCAGTGAGCTCCTGTTTCGCTTACCTTTTACAAAACTTAACCCCCAGCTAACTCATGTTTCGCTGACCCTTTGCATAGCCTAACCCCAGTTAACTCCTGAGTCGCTGACCTTTTACATAGTCTTAGCCAGTGAACTCCTGTTTAGCTGACCTTTTATATAGCCTAACCCCAGTATCTTCCTGTTTCGTTGACCATTTACATTTCGTAACCCCAGCTAACTCATGTTTCGCTGACCGTTTTCATTGCCTAACCTCAGTGAACTCCTGTTTCGTTGACTTTTTACCCAACTTGACCCCAGTGAGCTCCTGTTTCGCTTACCTTTTACAAATCTTATCCCCTAGCTAACTCATGTTTCGCTGACCCTTTGCATAGCCTAACCCCGGTGAACTCCTGTTTCGCTGACCATTTCCATAGCCTAACCTAGTGAACACCTGTCTCGCTGACCTTAAGCATAGCTTTACCCTAGTGAACCCTTGTTTTGCTGACCTTAAGCGGAGATTTACCTCAGTGAGCTCCTATTTCGCTGACCTTTTACAAAACTTAACCCCCACTTAACTCATGTTTTGCTGAGCTTTTGTATAGCATAATCGCAGTGAACTTCTGTTTCGCTGACCTTTTGCAAAACTTAACCCAAGCTAACTCATGTTTCGCTGACCTTTTGTATAGCCTAACCTATGGAGCTCCTGTTTCGCTGACCTTTTGCATAGCTTTACCCTAGTGAACCCCTGTTTCGCTTACCTTTTACATTACTTGACCCCAGTGAAGTCCTGTTTCTCTTACCTTTTTTAAAGCTTAATCTCCAGCGAACATTTGTTTCGCTGACCTTTTGTATAGCCGTACCCCAGTGAAACCATGTTTCGCTTACCTTTAGCACAGCTTAACCCAAGTGAACCCCTGTTTCGCTGACCTTTTACATATTTTAACCTCCAGTGAACTCCTGATTCGCTGACATTTTACATAGCTTAACATCCAGTGATCTCCTGTTTCGCTGACCCCTTACATAGCTTAACCCCAGTGATCTCATGCTTAGCTGACCTTTTGCACAGCCGTACCCAAGTGAATTATTGATTCGCTGACCTTGAGCACAACTTTACCCAAGTGATCCCCTGTTTCGCTGACCTTTTACACAGCTCTTCCAAAGTGAACCCCTTTATCGCTGACCTTTTACATAGCTTGGCCCCAGTGAACTCCTGTTTCACTGGCCTGGACTCAAGTGAACTCCTGTTTCGCTTACCTTTTACATAGTTTGACCCCCAGTGAACTCCTGTTTCGCTAACCTTTAACAAAGCTTTACTCCAGTGAACACCTGATTCGCTGACCTTTATAACATAGCTTGACCCAAGTGACTTCTGATTCGCTGACCTTTATAACATAGCTTGACCCAAGTGAACTCCTGTATCGCTGACCTTTTACAAAGCTTAACCTCCAGTGAACTCTTGATTCGCTGAGATTTTACATAGCTTAACATCCAGTGAACTCCTGTTTCGCTGACCCCTTACATAGCTTAACCCCAGTGAAAAGTGATTCGCTGACATTTTACATAGCTAAACATCGAGTGAACTCCTGTTTTGCTGACCCCTTACATAGCTTAACTCCAGTGACAACTGATTCGCTGACCTTTTACACACCTTAACTCCAGTGAACTCCTGTTTCGCTGACCTTTTTTATTGCTTAACCTCCAGTGAACTCCTGATTGGCTGACCTTTTACACAGCTTAACTCCAGTGACAAGTGATTCGCTGACCTTTAACACAGCACAATTCCAGTGAACTCCTTTTTTTCAGCTTAACCTCCAGTGAACTCCTGATTAGCTGACCTTTTTTACAGCTTAACCTCCAGTGAACTCCTGATTTGCTGACTTTTCACATAGCTTAACATCCAGTGAAGTCCTGATTCGCTGACCTTTTTTACAGCTTAACCTCCAGTGAACTCCTGATTTGCTGACTTTTCACATAGCTTAACCTCCAGTGTACTCCTGATTCGCTGACCTTGTACATAGCTTAACAACAAGTGAACTCCTGTTTCGCTGCCCTTTTTTAATGCTTAACATCCAGTGAACTCCTGTTTCGCTGACCTTTTACATATCTTAACCTCCAGTGAACTCCTGTTTCGCTGACCCTTTTTATTGCTTAACCTCCAGTGAACTCCTGATTCGCTGACCTCTTACATAGCTATACATCCAGTGAACTCCTGATTCGCTGACCTTGTACATAGCTTAACATCCAGTGAACTCCTGATTCGCTGACCTTGTACATAGCTTAACCCAAGTGACTTCTGATTCACTGACCCTTTTTATATCTTAACCCCAGTGAAAACTGATTCGCTGACCTTTGACATAGCTTAGTATTTATTGTTTTGTTTTTGCTCTCCTTTGGTATTGTTGTATTTAAATACATGTAAATCGTAATGCCTTTATACTTAATATTCCTCGATTTCATCTGTCGACGAATTAAATCAGACATCGAGAGTCTTTCGTTCCAGACGATGCTTTAGATCGGTCCTCAGATATGAGCATCGATCTTGAAAATCGAGTTATTATGTAATAGCTTTGTTCTTTTGGGTATTGCTGACAAATCTAACGTCGAATCAGTTTAGAGATGCTTTGTGTATAAACGATTTGTTTAATGCAAGGTTTGTAAAAATCCACAATTCAAGTGTGTTTACATTGAAAGCAGAAATAAAAAAAATGGACATATTCTTGAGCTAATGTTTCCCTTCGTCAATCCTTGTCTGCAAACATAATCAAGGAAAATCAACATCGACAAATCGGCATATCACTTATAAAATCGAAAGACCTTTGCATCCAGAAATAAAAAAGTGAATTTTTTATATAATAAATGCGTTCGTTTGTGCGTTCTTTCATTCATCTTTCGTTAAAACGTCCATGGGTTAGTTTATTTATGGATTCATTCGTTCATTCATTCAATCATTGATTCACACGTTCGTTCGTCCTCATCCATCCATCCATCCATCCATCCATCCATCCAAGTGTTAATTTGTTCTGGACTTATTTCTTCCATTTTTTTCATTCATCTGTTAATGATTTACTCTTGTGTGCATGTTGTACGTGTTGCATGTATGCACAACAAGTGACGGCATGACGGATGTATAGGTATTCGCAAAGAACTGTCAACATTTCACTTCTTTTAAAGCATGCACATGAAGAGATAAACATAGATTATTACCTGTGTTTTTTATGTATTTGTGGATATAACATCAGAAAGTCTTCTTATCTGAAAACAGAAAATAATCTAATGTATTTGACTTCTGGGTTGATAGGGGTATGATAATAAAACATATTCATATAACATCTTAAGTCGTTTTTTAACTTAAGTCGATTTCCTATGATATTCATGGTCAAATTAAGAAAGAAAATCACATTAAAGTATGTATAAAATTCATGACAATTAAGTATGTTAGAAATTACTGAGTTATAATATCATATGACCAGTGAGATATTTAACCTAAAAAATGACGTAAGTTAGGAAATAACTTTAGATGTTTTATAAATACCAGCCCTGGAACATATATGAGAAAAGAAATTAAAAGTAATCATTATAAGTTAAATGGTATTTATTATCAAAATGAGCATTCAGGAAATTTAAAATAAAATTAACATGATAGTAAACTCAACAATTAGCAAGAATACAATGGTCTGAATAAACAAAGCGTTCTGTATTGAGAGGAATTTTAGAATAACAACAGGGTCCTTATTAAAAAAGGATCTTGCGTAAATATTAAAATGTTTCAATTAATTATAATAATAATAATCATTTACATATCCGAATTTAACTACACATAGTCTATAACTTGAAAGTCCTGATCATAGTATATTTTTGTAATGTAAAGTTATCAAAATGTATCCATATCCAAATGCCTTCTCTTAACCTTATTTTGACATTTTAACCCCAAGTTTAATTAAACAAAATGTATTTAACACATGAACAAACATGCCATAAAACCAAAAGTATAGTAAATCAAAGTGCTGAAAGCACTGATGGACTAGGGCTTCATTTAGGGGAATGTTGATAACCATGTTCTAAGCATTAAACAAATCGGCTCACATCACAAGGGGTCACTGTTTAATGGGCTAGCTTAAACTTTAGACTAAAACTGCTTGCAAGCTGCAAAGGAAATTTTAAAAGAGTTGGTAGAGGGAGGGAGCGGGGGGGGGCTAAAGTGTTTAATCAGATAAAGTCATAGTTCTTTTGAAAATCTCAATGTCGTTAAATCAGACCTTAAGTTAAACAAATTAATTGACGTGGTTGGCGTATGTTAACCAAAGTACACATACTTGTTTAATTTAATTAAATCATTTTATATCAAAGGTTTGTTATTTGCAGTTTCAGAGAAGATTTTCAATGATGTAATTATATCCTATATAGAAAACCTGTCACCTCTTTTTCAGGGGAGCTTTAAACCACAGGGCCATACTTTGGATAATATTTGTAAAAGACATCAATAAATGCAACAGTAGGCCATTATTGTATTGTCCTCTGTCTCTGTCCTGATAGCTCCCTATCTCAATAGTTGCAAATGGTTGTAGGTTCATGATTCTCCTGGTCATTGGTCATACAGAAAGATGTTGAATTTAGAATCAAGAAGCTTTCATTTCAGGCACTCCGAATTGAATAGAACTGTAACATTTGGAGTGCCTAGAATTTGTAAGATTCCTAGGCAACATGTATCAGGTGTTGCTGTACATTTACTTTACTACAAATACTTTTACCCGTCCTTGTAAATCTAAAAAAGCTTTCATTTCGCAAAAGTAGTTCATATATTAAACTATAATAAGGTTGCTAAATCAGAGTTTGAATAATTCTGATATCTAGATGTGCCTTTAATTGCAGTAATTTAATGTCCAACTCATGATGTCAATTGAGCTGGTTAAGCAATACTGCATTTCCTTGGTGTGGGGATTGCATTATATACTTGAATAAACAAACAGTTTTTGCGTTGGAAAGTACAATGTATTGAAAATGTTACATGCAATTTTCTTGACCTGACTCCATCCAAGCCTTAAATCTTAGATCAACATGTACTTGGGGCTATGTGTTTTATCAATGAGAACTATAAATTATGTTCAATTTAGTGCCACTTATGATATATCATTCCGAATACAAAAACACTAGCATTTTCTTTAAAACCACTAGCATTAATATCCTATGTTATGATAAAACCATTGCCAATGTGGTAATTTGAAAACACTAGAAATTTTATCTGGTCAGGGTTTGACATAGTCTTTCTAGGCAGCTGGACTTGTTTTGCAGTTACTTAGGAAATCTTCAAAAGCTAAACTGATCAAGACTGGAGCAAAATCCTCACAATACCAAAAAGGATTTTAAAGACTTACGAGATCATTCTCATATCACAAATACCATTAGTTTTTATCTACAAACTTAAGTCAACATAAAAATGTTTTACATTAATATTGCAATGAATAAAACATATTGCAATAACATAGCAATCAAGCCTAAACATGAGATTTCAACATTTTCCAGATAAACAATAAATAAGTTTACTTAATAATTTTCTCGATACTTACACAAGCTGGAAAATGGTCTCTTTTTGAATACTTCACATATTTCATGGCTTTCACCATTCAAACTAACATTTCGCTGGTTATTTCAATATTCAATGATTTGGTAAACATTCATAAATGATGGTTAAAATTAAGATTCATACTAATCATGCCTACCAAAAACATCTGACTGACCAATTAGAATCCAATTTCGGCAGGGCTTATTGGTGGTTCAGTGAAATCAACCATGACCTCCCACAATCTGCACTGATCAACAGTAAATGCATTGTTTCCATTATTCTTATTTTCATAAAGTTAGAAAACAACTGCAGTGAATAAAATTTATATCACTGAGAGAAAGTTTAGAATGAACGAAGCCGACGGTTACATTTAGTGGGATATCAAATCCTACAAATGTATTCATCATTTTATGTAACCGTATATAGTATAAATGTTAAAGTTTTGAAAGTCTAAAAAGTTTCATTTTTTGTATATTTTGTGCTTCATCTAATTTCATTGAAATTTGTTTTTCTTAGTGTTCAATCCCAAGCATACTTGTTCACATTTAAGTGCAAGAAAAGTCTCTAAATTATGATCTGAATAATTTTTTATATTAATGTTAGGTCACATAAAAGATAAACAATGTATTGTTCTTTTTAATAATTACAGTTTTTCATCTGTTTAAAATTATTTCAAATGCTGTGCATTGAAATTTGATTATGAGTTTAAACTATGACAGGAATAATTCAAGGGAATGTTTTTTTTGTGATTTCAAGCATTTAAATTGTCTGAATCGCATGAATATTTATAAATTACGTAAGGTACCGGGTATTCTCAAATTGGTCACACTTGTTGAACTTTGTACGCTCTTCTTTTTGTCTGTCTCAAATTTAATACAGCATTGGCTTCACCTGTTGTTTATTAAAGAGACTGTACACCAGAATGGCACCAAAAAAGTTGGATTTTTTTCTTTAACGAATCTAAGGACAATTTTTTAATAAACTATTTTACTCTTTGATATCGTTATTGTAAATAAAATACCAAAATGTAAAAATATTGCAGTGCAGTGTCGAATCCACTATGCTATGAAGACTTGGTGAAATTTCCAGATATATACCTAACTCGCTTAAATCACGTAATAACATCAACGGCAGATTATGCATAAGGAATTAATTATACTCGGTAGACATACAATGTACTTAGTAATCTTTTTTTAATGGAAAAACACGAAATAACTGCTATTAATAAATCATTTGTGAACTATGTGCATCATCAGTTAGTAAGTTTCAATGCATTAATTCGGTACACATCGATACCAAGTTAATGTCAGGTTTCTATAAAAAAGAAAGTTTTTTTCTTTTTCATTATTAACTGAGTACAGCCCATTTAAAATGTACCTTTTAATGTCTGTGACTTATCAAATATTTAATAGTTAATTGTCTGCAACCAAGATTTGTTTGAATTATCAAGGTTTCAAACTGCATTGTGTATGCGATTGGAAAGCTTATCTTGAAAGCTCCCTTAGTATAATTTTTTAAAAATAAAATAGACCCTGCAAGGTACTCATATTTGGATGATTCATAAAGATTTGCACAGTTATTTATGTATAATTGCATTTATTGATACAGGTTACCTTTTTTCAAATCTATGATTTAGATTGCAAAGTATAACTTATATAAATAAATATATATTCTTAACTTCTAATAAGTAATTAGTTAATTTGTCAATTGCGCACCAAAACACTGAATCTGTATGTATACGCAAGCTTATGCATCAGTCAATTAATTGTAACCATGCACCCCCCCCCCCGGTCCAGGGAATAGCGGGGACTTTTACTTTCGGTCCAGCCAACCCAAGCTAAAATCCCCGCCCTACAGGGATGATCTGATGGCAATGTCCCCACCAAATCCCCCCCCCCCCAGCACCCAAGGGACATTAGGTTAAGCCACATCCGCACTGTATTTTCCACGAAGACCCGATACTGCGGGGCCACTTGAAATGTAAAAACACGGCCCATTTCCCCGGTATACCCCCGGATGTGGGGGCCCTGGTTACAATTGACTGGTGCATGTAGATCCATAGTAATCCCATCTCATGCCAAGACGATTTCTGGTCTGACATCTCCAGGTAAGTTATTCTTAAGCATAAAAAAGCCTGGACAGCATTTGAGAAAGACTGTTGTGAGGTTAAATCTTCATTACTTCACTATGCCACAACATTGGGTGATTACTGATTTTCATTCTTGGCGAGGAAACAAAAAGTGAGCTCAAAGCGTCTTCAGAAAAAGAACTTTATGCACCAGTCAAATGTAACCACGCCCCCCCCCCCTCCAGGTCTGGGGAATACTTTGACTTTCAGTCCAACCAATCCCCTATAAAATCCCTGCCCTACCCTGCGGGAACGAACTGGTGGTAAAATCCCTGCCAAATAACCTCGCACCCCAAGGATCTTAGGTAAGGGTAATTCCCCGCTATATTTTGCGGGAAGACAAAACCACCGCAATCATCATGCACTGCGAGGACACCGCTGAAAGGTGAAAACACTGCCCTTTTCCCTAGTATACCCCGAGGGGGTGGTAACAATTGACTGGTGCATAATAAGAGTAGAAATCAAAAGTGAGCAGGCAAATGGCGATGGTTTATCACACAATGTCATTGAACAAAATGTACTTACACTGAGAATGGCTCCAAGACATTTCTATGCACATAGGTAAACACTCATCATATTCATAAGCCAGATGCTATACACATATTCATACATTTGGCTTCATTTAAAATGAAACTTTATAAATAAGTATGCGCATATTTGATATTTCTTTATCTCCATTTTGCAAAATTGAAATCACATGATTTTATCAAACGAACTTGTATTGATTGAAATTCTACGTGTCAAATTAAACATGCTATCCACGGTAAGATGACAATAAATCCGTTTGATGGTGGTAATCATTCAATGGCGACTTTATTGATAAATTTCTTCAATATAACACGTCTAAAATTCACATCATCAGCATCCGGAAGTAGTGATAACATGTACATGTGTGAATCATTCGACCGCTCTGATCAGAGTGAATGAGTCAATACAGTAGACTGGTACCCGAATTTACTTTTCCTCAAGAACACAAGTTATAACGTTATACAGGTACGCGGCATATGTTTTTTTTTTATTTTACATTAATAGTATTTAAACAATCAATACCAAAAATCATGCTGTATTTAAAAAAAGTGCTGAGTGACATGCAATGATTAGTTAAAAAATAAACTTTGTATTGAAAAAGAAAATGTCACGGTAACATGCAAATTATGTCGAAAAAAGAACAGCCCTGTTAATAAATTAATACCAACATTCTATACAAAGGATAACAATACTTTTTTAACAAAACAACAACAAATATCTTGGTTGTTTACTACTTAGACCGCAAACTTGATTCGTTTTACGTACCCACAAGACATTTCGAATGCGCGACGGGCACCGTGGTTAGCTGATACTGGTCTCTTTTCGGATAAAAGAGAAAGCGGCTACCAGTCTATCAATCAAGAGCTTTGAACGGAAAATGTCGATGTGTACTTTTCCAATATGTTCATATTCTTATTGCATTTAATCTGACCGTATGCAAGAACATTCATGTAGTTAACCCGATTAACTCACTCGCTACGTACCCATTTCTTGTGCTTCATTAAAAGAACATACAATTAGCTTGTCTTGTTAGGAGAACTATTTTTATTGGATGTTTTCATTGTAATCAGTTCTGGTACTACTTTGATTATTCAAATTTGCTAACGGCAATCCAATCAAAATACAGCGTATGAATACATTACGTCAGTGAACCCCCAGATTCGGCTTGAAAATGCAGACATCGCGATTACGGCTATGAACTAGGCCACAAGTGCCCTAGTACAAAAATGTACGTGACTTCGACATTTGCATATCACGTGACTTCTCAATGCAATGAATACCATATTGCTTCATATACTTACATTTTTCATATTTTGACTAAGAAGTAGTTCGTCTAGATAGTTTTAGACAAATAATCATACTTACACTGTTATTTTCACAAAAAAAAATCAAAGCTAAATTACAATAATTAGAAGACTGGGACGTACCCATTTATTAATCAAAGCACTGATTTTCAAACAAAAAAATATATGAATGATAGCATGGCACTTGCTCAATTGTTCTCACGCCTGCCCGTCCAGACTCCCAACCTACCGACACACCCTCCCGCCCATTCACTTATTCACCACTCAAAACCCACTCACAACAAAACCCACCGCCCACTCACTCACTCACCACTCTTAACCCACACACAACCAAACCCACCCGCCCACTCAATCATTCACCACTCTAAACCCACTCACAACCAAACCCACCCGCCCACTCACTCACTCACCACTCTAAACCCACACACAAACAAACCCACCCGCCCACTCAATCATTCACCACTCAAAACCCACTCACAACCAAACCCACCAACCCACTCACTCACTCACCACTCAAAACCCACTCACCACTCAAACCCAACTCAATCACACACCACTCAAAACCCACTCACAACCTAAATTAAAAAAATATTTTAACATGGAAGTGCAAAGCTATTTGGCAAAAAAAGAGCATTTAATGCATTAAAACAGGTTTTACTTTTCCATTGAAAGTAAAGTTGACTAACACAGACAACAATTATGCCAAGCAGAACAACTTGACCCAATCGTAATAACTCGGCCACCTTCGACAAGCTTCGAGATAATGCAATCGTAACAACTCGGCCATGGCCGAACAATGGGAACACCTAGGCCAGTATCCAACAGGAATTGACTATCTCGAAGCTTACAGAAGATGGCGAGTTGTTACAATTGATGGCCGAAATGTTCCGATTGTTGTAAAATTGTGAACTGCAGCCTTGCAGTTGCAGGTTTTTTTGAAAAAAAACATCAAACTCATAATAGCAAATAATTATTTTTTGGTTACGGAATTTATATAAAATAACATTATCTGGTAATATTTCTTGTTTTTATGAAATGTTATAGACGCAATATGCTTTAATCCCGGAATCCTGATCGGAATAACTACCCACTTGTCGTACAAAAGAATTTGTACGTGAAGGATTTGTTATATCAAAAATCGTTAAAAAAATCTGTCAACGTACAATTATTTGGACTGGAAGGTACATCTAGTTGATCTACATCTCTTAGTCTAAATATTTGTACATTGACGGACTCTTTTCACGATTCCAAAAAAAATAAATATACATATATATACATTATATAAATATGGCAAATCCTTCACTACAACATCTTCATGTTACTTTCAATTCAGAGTTGATTATTTACTAAAATTATTTTGCATTTTTAATTGTTGTTTAACCTGAAACGTCTCAACCATCAAAAAAGAACATATGTGCTTCAATAGTCTAAAAAAATAGACGTGTTATATGGGATTCTTACAATCCCTAGGCCTTACGTCTAATCGGGTTTGTGCAAAACAGATGGGGGGGGGGTGAAAGATATTGAAATCGTAGTTAGATAAGTATTATATGTTTGATATAGATATTAAAGGTTTATATTCATATTTTAGTTATAACCATTTAAAGTGCAAAGCTTTTTTTTCACAAAACAAGCATTTAATGCATTTAAACACAACCATTTTACCTAGCATAACAACTGGACCATCTCAGGTTAACTTCGAGATAGACCAGTCGCCTTTTTCATAATTATATATAATTTATATATAATTTTAGCAACTTGGCCATGGCCAAAAGGCTCCGATTGTTGTAAATCTATGCACCGCAGCCTTGCAGGTGCTCTTCATGTATAACAGTTTATATCATTATGTTTTGACAGTATGAAATGAAGGAAAACACTCATCAAACTCATAATAATTCGTCGCATTTTATTTTTTGTGTACATAACTCATATTTTAGATAATTATCTGACCAGAATCCCAATCGGAATAGCTACCCATTTTTGGTACAAAAAAATGTATGTGAAGGATATGCCATTTCAAAATTTGTAAAAAGATCAGTCAAGTTACTATTATTTGGACTAGTGCTTCAAGTGTTTGATTTATTTTCTTTATATTGTATAATGCACCTGTCAATTGTAGAGCCAAGCTGGGAACTGCCTAAAAATCAGTTACCCGGTTAGCTCAGTTTGACAGATCTCCATGCAAGTGTTCACATGGTCGTGGGTTCAAGCACCATACCAGTAGCATCTTTTCTCACAGGTTTACTTTAGAACCCATCATCCAGGGGTTGACGATTATGATTTTTTATTAAATATTACAGGCCATGTTTTTTTGTAAACTTTCAGATTGAGAAGTGCCTGGATACAAGGCTAGTATTGTTAACATCATCTGATACAATCAACTGGAACAAAGCTGAAATGGCTGCTTGACCTGACTTAAAAATCGGATGGCAATACATCAGACTAGAAGATTATTAGTATTGAGATGGACAAAATGAAACCTGAGCCTACCAAAGCTGACAGATTGCACAAGAAACACATAAATGCAGGTATTTTCTGTGATATTGTAATTATTTTTTTAAACTTCTCATTCATTAAGGAAGTTCAGTTGAAACAGAATTGGCAAAAAAAATGAACTAAGGTATATACATTTTCAATCCTAATTTTTAAATGAGAACTTTACTGGCCAGCACAGATTGGTAAAATGCTAGTCTACCAATATAAATGTGCCTGGCTCGAATCAGTAAAGCTGATGAATGTACTGGTTGTGTAGCCAGGATGTGAATAGGTCTGCACTTGGCTGATACTGCATATCACATTAAATGTTTAAGCTGCACTCTCACAGATTGTCTGTTTTACTAACTCTTTTTTTATTTCTTGATCTTGTAATGAATTATTTTATGCGAATTTCTGAACACTGGACATAACAGACAACTGGAAAAAGTAGATCGCTGCTTTCTTATATTAATTAATTCAGTCAAAAAAGACAACTGAAAATATTGGAACGCTGATTTCTTATTTTAATACGGTCAAAAGATGATGTTCTATGCCAAAAATCTCATTATTAGTAAAGCGTTAGTAATGCTTTTAATCATAAAACAATAAGTTACAAATGTAAATATAAAAAAACATGATCATATCTTTTGTCAGCAGTCTTATATCATCAGTTTTCATACTGCTTTTCATTAGCTTATTTCAAGCCAAAAAGTAAAAGAAGTTGTCAAAACCTTCTATCTGTGACTGAGAGTGCAGCACTCTCACAGATTGAACGTTTTGACTACTTTATTTATTTTTTTTGTCTTGGAATGGGCCAATTTATGTGAAAATGCATGTTAACCATTCATATAAGATTGCTGACAATAAATTAGTCAGAAAATGTTTATATTTAAGTGCAAAATGTTATATGCATTTTTCTTAAATCGTTAGTTACGCTTTAAGCCATAAAACCTTAGTTTACGACCTGAAATATGGAAGTCTGCAATCTAATATTTTGTCAGTAGTCTTATATCACTGGTTTGCAGATATTTACGCAAAAAATAGGTCATTCCAAGACAAAAAATACAAAGGTTGTAAAAAAGGTAAATCTGTGAGAGTGCAGCTTTAAATGACTAACTGTTTTGATTTGGCTCAATTCTCACCTAAAATCTTATAGTTTTGTTGCACCTAAATGGTTTGTTTTTAACAACATTACACTTGCATATGTATAAATTTGTTCTTAAATTTGTAATTGAGATTGGAAGATTCATTCTCTGGAAAGTAGAAAAGGGCATGTTACATACTGTTATCATTGCCATGACAGAAACCATATTGAGGAGCTGGTCCACCTGTAGGAAGAATTGCGCTATTGGTTGGAGCAGCACTATTCCCCAGCCATACACCAGCACTTAGTTTGTCATAGGGAGCATTTCTGAGCAGTTATGGAGACCACTAACTTTGCAGGTATGTCATAATCAAAATCTTGGTTTATATATTTTTTTATAATTTAGCATATGTTGAGAAAAAATTTATTTCTAGATTGAAGGCACACACTATAATTTGATGCCCCAAAATATATTTCTAATTTTAATGCGTTATCATGTCTAACTCATTTGACTTAAATGATCAAAGCAAAAGAAATGCAATTGATTAATCTGCAGATATGCAAATGTAAGCTTTTTAACTGGGGAAATTGTTGCCACTTGCCTATTTATTAAAGAACATATTTATAATTAATAATGTTTAATCTGTACACAAATCATATGCCTTCTTTGTTTTAACCATCAATGTCAAAGAATCCCTCATATTTTGAATAGCATAATCTTAAAACTGCCTCTCAGGCATCTTTTGTCAATGAAAAACCAGCTGTCATTTCGGTCCATGCATATTTCATTCAATTGTCCAGACATTCTTGACAACATGGCGCTAATTAATGCTGCAGGTTTGAAATTTAAGACATTAGTATTTTTTCTTCAGCACCATGCAGATTTATTAACACTTTTATAATAAAAACAAACTAGAAACAAATTTTAAAGATATTGTATTTTTCATGGTATGATGCCACAGCACCATGCAGATTTGTTTTCACTTTTATATCAAAGAAAGTAACTCGAGCACAAATTTTGTAGATATGTGGACTCTGTTGATAGAAGTTCTGGGAGGCATTTTTAGGCTTGAAAGAGCATCATTTTAAAGTTATATTTTTATTTTGTCCCTTGAATCTTGGGTATAGTTTGTATTGTATTTGCATTTTAAAGACATTGGCTTCAACAGACCCTAATGAAATGAAGGAATGTAATTGCTTACTGAAACTGTTTAAAGCGACGTCATAAATTGAAGCAATTTTAACATAATGAATATGCATTTGACTAATTTAAAGCGGTTAAGACTTAGGAAACTTGAATTAAGAACCTTGTAGGCCATTGGATACATGATTAAGTAGGGCCAATATATTTGTGCTTATTATAATCACATTTATCCTTCTTCATCTACCTTAAAAAGAGTGTTCATCATTTGTATAAAATCATTTGATCACGTTTCATTTGAAAGAACTTTGCGGTAGTGTTGGCTTGCGTCAGTTACATCACCGACAGTCTTGCAGCGCTTTCAGCGCTTTGATTAAGAGAATGTGAGAACAATTGTAGTATAGAAAACAAAGAGAGTATAACAAACTATTTACAAATGTACATATTTAAACCAATTATCTGTAACTACATGGCAATACAAGCATTAGAATGTTCATAAGCATACGACTTACCTACACAGGGGTGGATAGTTTTTTTGAACTTGCACAAAAATGCCTAGCAATGCAGATGGAAATGACCCAGCTTACCAAGAGTTTGGAGGATGAACACCAATATACATTTGCAAAAGGTTAACCGTAAGATTCCATTTACAGCAATAAGTATTAAAATTTTAAGAGCTTTTTGCGATCCAGCTCTTGTCTCTGAAACAATAACAGCATCACCTGCGAATAGCAATAAATACATTGAAATTTGATCAATGTTTATATCAGCATTAATATTTCCTTGCATTTGCAACTAAATATCATTCGAGCTAAATGAAAAAAACGGTGGCGTTATTTCCCAATGATCAGGCCAAAAATGCTGTTGAAAAAAAGTTGACAATGTTCCCATATGTTTTACCTCACAATACACGTACGATATAAGGGACAAAATTTAACGTTGATTCCAAATTTAATGAATTTGAGCCCAAGCCTGCTTCTACCAATAGAATCGGAAGCTTTTTTTTAATCAATAAAGCAACAATATAACTTCTTATTAATCAACTATTACGTATTTGACGAGATACAGACACAACTGCGGTATCAATACCAGACAATTGAAGACAATATATGCCAGAATTCGCTCAATATCGACCAAACTCGGCCAATATCAACAAAACTCGCCTAATATGAGTTTCCTCCGTTCTGATTGGATACAAAACTCGTCTAATATAGGATTTGAGAAATGGGTCATTTTCATTGGCTGTCGAAACTCGCCTAATATGAGAAATATGCTGGAAATTGCTTTTTCAAGGTAGCCATTTTGTTTTTCGTTTACAGACTTTTTAAAAAAAAATGTGCTTCGTATAACTTTATTTGAAATACTTGAACCTATTGAAATATTGAACCACTTTGTACGGTTTGATATAACAGCTGTATTTAACCCGTTGGTGGATTTTACGACTATAATGATTTTGTACGCCGACAAAATGGATGACGAAGGTAAGACATTTGACGTTTTGGCAAACAATTTACAAAATAAGACGAAAAGACATGCTTCCTTACAATGTACAGTGCTTTATTCATAAGTATGTGCAATGTCACTATAAGGATGCATGTCAAAATCAGCAAAGTCAAGTCTAGAAAAGCAGACACCATGAATGAATAAGGGATAAATACGGCTTCAATGTGAACTAAAGGTAAGTTATAAGAATGTTTTTAACCAAAACGGTAATAGTTAATTAATAAAATACTTATTAATTAGGTGATTTCATATTGGCCCAGTTATTTGTCCTCGGTCAGCTGTATTTGCCTTCGCCCTTTCGGGCTCAGGCAAATACAGATAACCTCAGACAAATAACTAGGCCAATATGAAATCACCTAATTAATAAAAGCAGGATCAACTGTGCTACAAAGTATATCTATTTGTGAGTCCACCCTGAGCATTTGATAAAATAAAATTTTCTATAGCCCATGACTTTAGTCTTTCACTCCATACGACAATGATAAATTTTGTAAAACAGCTTGTAAGGGTGATCTCTCTTTACTTATTAATTAAGATCGGATAAACTAAACTTATATTATCATATTCTAAGGAAAGGGACACTTGAATTAATCTGATATTACATGTACATGAGAAGTCATTATATATTTACATAACCAACAGCTAATTGTATAAAGCTTTGATAAGTTGTCCACAGGTTACAACTTTTAGTTAGTTGACTATTTAAAACTATTTTACTGGTTAGAAGTTATTATTGAATAGATATTGACCAATCAATAAACATTGATGAGCCCGCCTCTTTAATAGTTTGTTCCACGCAATACGTTAGATGCTTACTGCAGCATTCGATTTTATTTTTACGTGTGGAGTCGATTGACAGGCTATATAATTTGAACTTCATTCGAAGGTTACTTGGTGAATTGGGTAGAGTCTCCGTCACGCTCATTCAAAGCTTCAAACACTTTAAAAGCTGAGTGCATTTGCAAACAGTAGAACCATTACCAGACTTCAATGTGTCTTGCCAGTTAAACATTATACTAGACTTCACATAAATACAACTTATCGTACTCGATAAATCAGAAATTGTAAGAAAACAGCTCTAAATCAACTTGTCAAATATCAAATCGAAAGGCAAAATACATATTTCCAGTCGAGAAAATCCAAATAAATATTGGGACAAAACTGACACAACCAAGACAATCCTACATTCAAGTCCATTACAAGATGTTAGTCCATTACAAGATGTTCGTCAATTACAAGATGTTCGTCCATTACAAGATGTTAGTCCATTACAAGATGTTCGTCCATTACAAGATGTTAGTCCATTACAAGATGTTCGTCAATTACAAGATGTTTGTCCATTACAAGATGTTAGTCCATTACAAAGTCCATTACAAGATGTTCATCCATTACAAGATGTTAGTCCATTACGAGATGTTAGTCCATTACAAGACGTTAGTCCATTACAAGATGTTCGTCCATTACAAGATGTTAGTCCATTTCAAGATGTTAGTCCATTTCAAGATGTTAGTCCATTACAAGATGTTAGTCCATTACAAGATGTTCGTCCATTACAATATAATAGTCCATTACAAGATGTTCGTCCATTACAAGATGTTAGTCCATTACAAGATGTTCGTCCATTACAAGATGTTCGTCCATTACAAGATGTTCGTCCATTACAAGATGTTTGTCCATTACAAGATGTTCGTCCATTACAAGATGTTCGTCCATTACAAGATGTTAATCCATTGGGTAATATTTTGTTAGAACTATATGTTTGGCCCCAGACATAGTTTAATAGTTCATACAACTCGTATATGCGTGAACTTTTGGTGTTATAACCGCAAAAAAAATATTATCAAGTTAGAGCTTTGATTTTGATACGTTGTGGAGAGTATACTTCCCGAAAAAAATGCGATGACATTGAACAATTTATCTTGTTTATGACTTTCATAAACAACAAAACACGGTGTAGATTACAGCCTTTCATAATATAACCATTTCTTCAATTGAACTTTAAACGGAATCCAGTAAGTTGAATCATTTTGACTTATGGTCGTCATACTGGTTTCGTTTGCATACTGGCTTTATTGCAATCCATTTGAACTATCTCAAAATACTAAACAAGAGATGCTGCTCTCTATTATGAATGACTGCATGATATGTAAATAAATCAATGAACTTAAATTAATTTATTTGACTGTTTATATCTTACAGATAAATCTGAAGTGCCAATGTATAAAAATCATTTATAATGCATTCCTAATAATTTTCATGTATAAGCCATCCTTCAAATAATGGAAGGAAACCCGCTCTTTTATAAACAGAGCTTAAAGCTGAATCAACATTGACCACCGTTCTAAAGTATATATTTATAACACTTATTTCATATTTCGATTGTTTTCAAAGGATGTGTGTAAAATTGTAATAATTGTATTATACTTTTCTTTTAAGCGTCTTTTTGTTCCTATATAAAAAACTTGCATCTTCAAAGCCATTAATACTCATCAAAATGTGGATGGTAAAATGATAAAAGGATTAAAGTTCACACAAAAGGTGTCCTAACTTCTCTCGTGACCAAACTGGTTGGGTGAAGCCGTTACAAACTGTGAGCAGTATCGCCCTCATCTCTTATCAAGTGCGGCAGTACAGGAAAAACAAACAACAGTAAACTGTTATCTACGATCAATAGTTTTTGCAGACAGGTAACGCATCTCAACAGATACATCCCGTGTATAACGTATCTCATCAGAATTGCTCCAACAACGTGTTTTGGTGTTTCTTGGTTAAGTTAGCGTTTATCGTTTATATTTAACAGCGTTACCTTAGTGTGTTGTGCTAAATATGCAAACATGCTTTTTCAAGAGAAAGACCTGCATGATGGATGTAACCTTGTAATGGTTAGGTAGTTAAGACATTACAGAGACATTACTATGTAGTGAAATCTTTTTTGAAAATAAAGAAAAAAAACTACATTTATCCCACAACTGAATAATGGTCTTCTAGCACTATAGAAAACAAGGTATTTTGTCGTCATTGTGGTGTGCCGAGTTGCTTGACCTGACCAATTTTAAAAAAATCAAGCGACATCAATGTTCCTGTAGTGTTTTGAATTTACATCATATCGGATCAAAATACGCTCACGTTGGTTCGAATATTGAAATTCAAAATGAGTTGTTTAGGCTTCGTTCACACACACACACACACACGCACGCACACACGCACGTGCGCGCACACACACACACACACACACACATATATATATAAATTATATTTCACTTTTTGTGACAATGTATAATCCGAGACTTTTTTATTGACATGATGTGCAAAATGATGATTGGCATTCACTATAATTTTGAAAAATGCAACATTTCCTTGCATAGACATAATGTTGATTGTACAATTATTACAGAAGTCAAATGATACAGTTTCGCACCAATAAAAATTGTTGATATTGAACATGCGTATCAGTTCTGACAGGGTTATAAATCCTTAATTAACCTGTAAAAGTGCGAGCACAGTAGACTATATGTTATCTACGTTAAAATGACTGCTCGATACATAACAGTCTCATAAACTGAAACTATATTGCTACTTTGTAGATTTTAAGAAAGCATTTAATTCATTCAGGCTATAGACAAAACTTCTTAACGAAAACATTAACTGTTAATGTTTCAAAATTATTTTAAAAACGTACAATAATTTACAATCTAAACCTATGGCATCTGAGGGCACCTAAGATGCATTTAGTTGTTTTGTGGTCGTTCGGCTAGGAGAAAAAATGTCACTTCTTGTTTTTTTAATCGGCATTGAGACTTTAAGACCATGGAAGGAATGGATTAACACACAAGAGAACAGTAGATTGGCTAAAAGTATACGTTCACCTCATTGGACTAGGGCACTTGTGGCCTAGTTCATAGCCATAAACGCGCTATCTGCATTCTCAGGCCGCATCTGGGTTTCACTGACGTAATGTATTCATACTCTGTATTTTGATTTTTATATTATTATTATATGCATATTCCACTGTTATATTTAGTGATACTGCTAGAGAGTTAAACAAGAGGATCAAGATGACCCTATATCGCTCACCTGAGTAAAACGTAATAATTATCGGGTGACTTACTATTTAACTGCGATTTTGCAAGTTAACAAACTCGTCCGAGGCAGTATACACATTCTGACCATATCTGGTGATGATAGTACAAATGCTTCTAAAGTAATCGATCGGACAATACCAGTTCAAGGTAATTTCAATATTTGTCAATATAAAACAGCAATTACGATTCGGCTACTTATCGAACACACCCGAGGTATTATGCTTATACACAATCTGTGATGATTGGACAAAGTTTTCGGATTTTGATCGGACAGGATACTTGACGCCGCCCACACAAACGCCAACTCTTTCGTCGAAGGTGAAACTAATATTTTCTGGTTTTTTTTTAAACGGGCGTATAAAATATGTATTTGATTAAAGAGCAAACAAGAGTAACAGTACATTACTACAATACACATGAGCTGAATACGACATGGTTCATGTTGTGCTTTATTAAGGTTTTCTATAAGAAAACAGGAACTTTAAATGTATCTAAATGAACAAGATGTGGCACATTTTCAAGAAACAAAATGACTTCACCATGATACTATTGTAGGGACTGGTATGAAATTATTCAGTTACACATTAAAACATATATTATTTTCATTATTGCCATTAAATTTGAGAATCGAGAAAGAGTCCGGAATCTACTCTGCATCTGCTATTTAAAATTTAATTACAATAAAATCTGATGCCACAATTAAACTCGCATTTTGTAAATCCGAACAAAACCTACCACTGTGCACATTTACTGATATTTGAATTTGAAGTTCTGCCCTACGAAAAACGCAAATAGTGTTGTTGTTGTTGTTGCGAAAGTGTTATGTAAGTACTTCTATGTTATGTAAGTGTTATGTAAGTACATATTACTATGTCATATTGAGAATACAAACTCTAATTTTCAAAGACTGAGTGATGAAGTTATTAGTTTGAAAAGGCTAAATTCTCAAAGAGCTTTTAGTACTGACAGCAAAATTGAGTTTGTACAGCAAAATGTAAACAATTCTCAGATAGACATAAACAAGTTCAATGGCATGTTACAGAAACGAATGCAGTCAATTATGGATATACTGAAATCTCGTCAAGGAAAATCAGAGAGTCGGCGTGAAATAAAAAGTCCCGAATTTACAATAGACACCAATAACGAGGCAAGTTGCAATGAAGATGAACAATTGCTTCCAGGAACAACATTGTTGATAGGAGATTCTATTCCCAAGAATGTTAATTCTAGAGGACTAGGAAATGTTAAAATTCGAATGATAAGCGGGGGAAAAGTTGGTTTAAGGTTGGAAAAATGGGAAGTAGACGACTTGAAAAAATGTTATTCTGTATATCGGTAAGAACGATGTATCTGATGGTCAGGATCTTCGCGAAATGTATAAACAACTGAAAAATGGAAAAGAATCAGTACAACGTAGAAATCCGTACTGCGAAATGTACGTTTGCACCATTTGTCCCAGAGCCGACTGTGACGTTAGCCAGGATAATAAAATGCTGGCAGCGCTATGCGAAGAAACGGGAGCCAAACTTATTAATACATTTAATAAGTTTATATTCGGTGACGGTTTCTCAATTCCAACCACGACGGTTTTCATTTGAACAAAAAGGAACAAGTGCTTTGGTTCGTGCAATTAACACGTCGGTGAAAATAATTCGAAGGTCAACAGATGCAAGAAGTTATCACTCCGAAAACGGCGGTGCAGTGCGAAACACACATAAACCCGAAGCAGCTTTTAGGACGGATCGTGAAAGAAAATCTGCGGGACAACGCGGTGA
This sequence comes from Mya arenaria, assembly GCF_026914265.1. NCBI lineage: Eukaryota > Metazoa > Mollusca > Bivalvia > Myida > Myidae > Mya > Mya arenaria. The sequence continues at coordinate 30,022,118 of NC_069133.1, read as the reverse complement.
AAGAACGAGGAGGCACTCGGACAATATAAACAATAAATCCCCTCGGCAAAATGTTGCCTGCATTGACAGAGAACGAGATATACCCGTAGATCGTAATAAATGGTGTACACACTGCAGAATGCAGAACCACAATACCTGCGAGTGTGGACGAAGGCGGCATGCTGGAAATACACATTTTAGTTCTAGCTCTTACCGGAAATACTAGGAATCCGCCGACAAACACAATCAAAGTAATGAAACTGTTTTTCATATTATTCCACGTAATACGTTTATAATGATACCATTACAATTATTGTATATATATATATTAAATTCTGTAATATTATGGACAAGTATAATGAAGGAATTTCAATCAGGAATCGCAATAAAAAATGTGCGAATACAAATGCATGTAACTCTGACTATTTGTTACAACCTACGGGTCAGCCTCAAAATATATATCCATTTACGTCAAGTACGGTGAATACCAAAACTGATTTGATCAGAAATACAGGCTTTAATTGTAATATTTCGACTTTGCCAATTAAAAATGACAAAAAGAATTATAAAGGCTTACACATAGTCAGTTTGAATATTCAACACATTTTAAACAAGATGAGTTGAAATTTCATTTATTTCAGTCATTTCACATTGATATAATTGGTTTATGCGAAACGTTTTTGACACCCAGTGTACATAATAATGAATTAGTTATTCCTGGATATAGCTTCGTGCGCAAAGATCGTCTCGACAAAGGGGACGGGGGTATACTTGTCTTCATTTCAAATAAACTCTCATATGTGAGGCGATACGATTTAGAGTCCGACACTTTAGAATCCGTCTGGGTTCAAATCACTTTACCCAGAAGTAAATCGTTTTTAGTAAACTTTGTATATAGACCTCCTGATTCTTTACAAAACTGGATAGATCTATTTGAAACTCAATACAACAAATTAGGAAGCAAGGATAGTGAAGTATATGCTCTAGGGGACTTTAACATCAATTATTTTCCAGACAAAACAAATAAATTCAATAATGACAAATGGGAAAATTTTCTTTCCAAGTTTGGACATTCTCAAATCATTGAAACGCCAACTAGGATTCATAAAAATGGTTCGTCTATTATAGACCATATATACACAACAAAAAAAAGATCTCATCTCAGATATTGCTGTATATAATTATACCATAAGCGACCGCTTGCCTATCGCTTTCACGAGATCAGTAAGAAAGAAACAAGTGAAAAACAGTTACGATTCAATAACATATCGATGTTATAAAAGCTTCGATGAATATCTTTTTAAAGCAGATTTAGTTAACTCAAATCTGATCCTCATCGATTCAATAGCAGATCCAAACTTTGCTTTGGATATTTTATATGATTCAATTCATGCTGCTCTTTCTAACCATACGACAATCAAGCAAAAGAGAATTAAACATGCGAGTCAACCGTTTTGGTTCACGGATCAAATTAAAAAAAAAAAAAAATTTGAGGGATTATTATTTTTGCACAAAGATTTTGAGAATTACAAAAAAACACGAAAAAAAATTTCATCTATGATACGCAAAAGCAAAAAATCCTTCTATAACGATGCTATCAAAAATAATAAATCTTCAAAGTTTCTTTGGCAAAACATGAATGATATCACAAATAACAACAAAGCACACCAATTAAGTATTCCAAATAAACTTATCATAAATGAAAAGATATTGAGGGTACAGTGGAAATATTGGAAGCCTTAAATTCTCACTTCACCAATATATCTAATATAATTAAGAGAAACCCATTTGCTAAGGAACATTTTTCTACTCTGCAGAACTATCTGGATGAAAAATTGCGACATCATCAATTTAATGTGGAAAATATTACAGCCCTTGATGTAAAGCACATCATTGACAAACTTGACATTTCAAAGTCCACTGGTCCTGATGGAATAGGACCAAACATTTTACGCTATTGTGGCGATTACATAACATCTGCAATAGCTTCTAGCATCAATAACAGTATAGAAAGCGGTATATATCCTGACAAATTGAAAGAAGCTTCTGTTGTCCCGATACACAAATCAGGAAATAAGTACGAACCGGGAAACTATCGCCCTATATCCATTCTCAATACTTTATCAAAGATATTTGAACGACATATTGCGTCTCAGTTGCAAATGTTTTTAAGAGAACGGATATTATACACAAAAACCAGTCAATCACTCATGTCAGACTGCATTAACCCATCTTATAGATACATGGTTGAAGGGTATAGACAGTGGTGATTATGAACGGGCCATTTATCTCGATCTCCGAAAAGCATTTGACTTAGTTGACCATGAAATACTCTTACACAAACTTAAACTTTATCACTTCACAGAAAAGTCTATGAAGTTATTTAGGTCCTATCTGACTAACAGGATGCAATTTGTGAAAGGGAACAACATTAATTCTGAGAAAATGAAAACTATGTCGTGTGTACCTCAAGGATCAATACTCGGTCCCTTACTTTTTCTAATATACATCAATGATATGCCTTTAATTTCTTCCAATTCATGTATTGACTTATATGCAGATGATTCCACGTTATAAAAATATAGGTCCAAGTATATTGAGCATTCAATCAGATCTACAAAAAAGTCTTAATAGTGTGAACTGTTGGTGTAAGACAAATACTATGTCAATCCATCCATCCATCAAAAACCAAATGTATGATTCTATGTACTAATTATAAGGCAAAACATGCATTGCAACTTGAACTATCAATAGATGGATTGTCTGTAGAAAACGTGAAATGTCAAAAGGTTCTCGGGGTGCATGTTGGTCAGACATTGTCATGGCATACACATGTTAAGACTGTAGTAAATAAGCTTAATTCAAAATTGGCACTTCTAAGAAGAATAGCATATTATCTAACGGACGAGATGAAATTATTGTATTATAATGCATATATCATGTCAAACTTGGAGTACTAGCTGTTGTAGTGTCTGGGGACTTACACATTCCTTAGATACCACAAAAAATCACTAATATTCAGAAAAGAGCGATTAAGCTAATAATGAAATCGGGAACTAGCCACTGTGGAAACATATTCAAACAGTCAGGGTTGCTCTCTTTTGAAGACAGGTGCTATTATCATCTTTCATTACTTGTTTTCAAAAGCATGAAATGTTTGACTCCTTCGTACTTCACAGAATTGTTAACATTTGCCAAAAATGAGCACTATAGCTTGCGTTCTTCAGAAAACAAGGATCTTTTTGTTGTAAAACCTAGAACAAACTATATCAAAAATACATTTGCCTATAAAGCAATGAAAATTTGGCATTCTCTTCCTACATACATTAAATGTAAAGATAAGCTACCAGCCTTTAAACATGCATTAAAAGGCTACTTATTGGCAGAATAATTTTATCACATGAAAAACAATCTTGACACTTTATTTAATTCACATTATAATAAAAAGTTCATTGTTTACATGAATTGTGTATTGTGTTAATGTACGTATATGACATTCTTGCAACAACTTGTAATGGATACTACCAAATATCTATATTATTTGCAGTATGAAATTATTGTACTTTATAATTATCATATTAAACTGAGTTGTGTTTGTCGAAGAAATGTATGATAGTGATGGTGTGATTGTATGTTTTTTATGTTGCTTAATATGTAACTTAGTATATGTGTTTTTGTAATACTTTTTGTGTGAAGGCCATGCTGGAAATAAGTAGTATGTCTGTAATGATTGTACACTTAGTATGTAACCTTCGTTAAATAAAGTTTTTAGAATTATTATTATTATTATTATTATTATTATTATTATTATTATTATTATTATTATTATTGTTCTTGTTGAGAAACCATAATCACAATGATTAGCCCAGCTTACAATAATAATACATTTTAAAGTGGGCATGAATTCGAAACACCCACACTTGTTTATGTGTATAAATAAAGACAATTAATCTATGTGTTAATCGCATTTCCGTAGCTATCTTGTGTGGAGCCTGATTGAAAACACTTATTTGGATGTTTGTTTTTAATGTCTTCAACAAAACATATATTATAAATTATAAAAACCTACCCAAAAAATAAACGAAGTTTTCATTGGTAACGCTTGAAAATCAGTACGTTTTCATTGCACCCAACCATGCATAAGAAATGTGTATTTCGGAACAAATTTATAGCAAAAATATCTGTTAAGAATGATCTTAAACGCACACGACGAGACTTCATTTCTTTGGCCTCATACTCCATGTGAGTTCTTAATTACTGCAATACCACGTATGCAAGTGTTATCTCTATTAAATAAAGATGTTATCATAGTTACTTTTACTATGTTTTACTATGGGCAGTAGTGATTTTGTAGTATGAAAGTAACAACAAGAACAGTAACAGTATTCATCATAGAGGAGCCAAACACATATTGCGTCTAATGTATATATATATTTCACACCAGCGTATATAATCACACGATAACAAGAATAGCAGCTGGCTCTCGTGTGATAAGTATCTTCCAGCAATCGAACAGAAACAACATAGTGATAAAGACAGTTCACCGTGAAAATTCTTTCAAAACTAATAAAATACTCATTCGACGGTAAAAGGTTATTTCGGATCACGCTAGGCTATCTCCGTTCACCTAGAACTTCATCATCCGAGCTTGCCTTTGATGACCGTGCTGTTACTATTGCGTTATTCATTCACGTACTACTGCGAAATACCATTCATTGGCCACATGTTTGCAATTTCCGGACAAGGGTGTATGGATATATGTTTAATACTTATCAAAAACTCGTTTATCTTAAATTTCCTTAAACTAGCTAATAGTGAAAACAACAAATAATTCGCTTCCTTTTCAATTAGACGTTGTCGCTAGTCAGATGCAGTGTTTATTTGCTCTTTTCAAGGGAAAGCACTGTGGTTGAAAATCGCTACATATCCACGCGCATATCTGTAGTAAGTTTTAAGGGTAACAACAAGGGTTATCTACATTGGTGACATCGCTGCAATACGCAGACATTTATAAGCTTAAAGAAGGCGATTTACGCAATGACATTACATGTATGGAACATTTTCTACACATTTACTTAATTGACCCCAAGACATTCAATGTGAAATGACTTATTGGATGCCATTCCGTTGGTGGGGGATAGTGAAATGGTTTTTTTGGTCTTGTTGAATGTCTTGTTTGTCTCGTTGAATGACTCGTGTCCAGGTTGTGGTTCGGTTGTCTCGTTCAGTGTCATTTGTCTCGTTGTGTGTCTCGTTATTTGTCTCGTTGTGTGTCTCGTTGTGTGTCTCGTTATTTGTCTCGTTGTGTGTCTCGTTATGTGTCTCGTTATGTGCCTCGTTGTGTGTCTCGTTATTTGTCTCGTTTCAGGTATATTATTGAAAAATTAGCTCATGTTTAATTCCCTCACTGGGCACTGTCCTGTATTTGTAATGTACCTATTGTAGTTTCGTAAAAAAATTGATACCATCTCAATTTTATGGTAAACCGACACTAGCTCTACATTATTTCCATTACTTACACGTATCATATCGTGTCATCTAAAGACCATGGTAACATAGTGCGGTGCCTTGCAGAATTACACTGTGGATCATTATAACGCGGTGTTATACAAGCAAAACAATGCTACGGCAATAAAGGATACACACATATGGACGCATGTCGTATATTAACTTTCTGCTGAAATTAAGAGCTAATGAAAATGTGCTAAAAACACCGAGTCATTTGTTGCGATCGACATATAAATTGTTATCATATACTTTATTACAGATTAAAACTTATGTTAGAGCTGTGTCTCTTGTGGCACTTTTAGTGTTTAAGGTGTTAAGCTGTCATATTCTCCGTCTTCTTGACCTGATGCTGGGAAGCAATGTTTGCTGGTTATGTATGAGGTATTCCATCTATACTTCCATCAGATTTTCTAGTCTGGCTTTTATAACAAATGTAACCAACCCTCAAGCTGCAGTTCGAGGTGTATCAACTGTTGTATAAACAAGTTTACTTACTAGATAAGTTTCATGTACATATCAAAGGAAGGTCGATCAAAACACAGACATCAGGAGTATCGGTGCTACATTCAACGAAAAATTCCATATTTTAGTTTTATTATCAAATATAGATAGTTCTAGAGGTTTTATCGGATTGTAACGTTAAATCGGATTATCATTAACAATTACAATAGCTTTGCTTTAATATATAAAACATTAAGTTTTTACAATGACCATGGCAGAAGCAGTTTCCAATCAGTCTAATGCAGTACTATAGATCACTGTTATTCAATAAATGTTGTACTGTAACAAACTGCACAAATTACCATGTGTATCTGGTGGGGATCGAACTAACGTCGTTCGGCTCTGAAGGCGGAGATTGAAAAGCCGGCTGTCCGTAGAATATGTCTTACCGATTAAGCGTGGATCTTAATACGGTCCGATAAGCCCTTACATTGGCATAAACATTAATCATGACATCACGTCAACCAATATTACTTTGCAATATTGTCACATACATTAATAAAAAAAAATCAATTGCTGTGTGTAGTGTTTGTAAATGCGCGTATATATCATTAACATGCTAGTTTGTAAATCATACCTGGTTTGTCCCAGATACCTCAGACAATTAAAACTGCTATTTCTCAACTTCTAGACATAAGCTTGCTATGAAATTATACAGGATACTCACTATTAATAATCGGCGAGTTTCCGATAAGACAGTAGTCCAATGTAAATGAAAGATATCACACGATGATTTGGTCATAGACACCAGCATATAAACACATGGTCATAGACACCAGCATATAAACACATGGTCATAGACACCAGCATATAAACACGTGGTCATAGACACCAGCATATAAACACATGGTCAGAGACACCAGCATATAAACACATGGTCATAGACACCAGCATTTAAACACATGGTCAGAGACACCAGCATATAAACACATCGTCATAGACACCAGCATTTAAACACATGGTCATAGACACCAGCATATAAACACATGGTCATAGACACCGGCATATAAACACATGGTCATAGACACCGGCATATAAACACATGGTCATAGACACCGGCATATAAACACATGGTCATAGACACCAGCATATAAACACATGGTCATAGACACCAGCATATAAACACATGGTCAGAGACACCAGCATATAAACACATGGTCATAGACACCGGCATATAAACACATGGTCATAGACACCGGCATATAAACACATGGTCATAGACACCGGCATATAAACACATGGTCATAGACACCAGCATATAAACACATGGTCAGAGACACCAGCATATAAACACATGGTCATAGACACCAGCATATAAACACATGGTCATAGACACCAGCATATAAACACATAGTCATAGACACCAGCATATAAACACATAGTCATAGACACCAGCATATAAACACATGGTCAGAGACACCAGCATATAAACACATGGTCATAGACACCGGCATATAAACACATGGTCATAGACACCGGCATATAAACACATGGTCATAGACACCGGCATATAAACAGATGGTCATAGACACCGGCATATAAACAGATGGTCATAGACACCGGCATATAAACACATGGTCAGAGACACCGGCATATAAACACATGGTCAGAGACACCGGCATATAAACACATGGTCAGAGACACCAGCATATAAACACATCGTCATAGACACCAGCATTTAAACACATGGTCATAGACACCGGCATATAAACACATGGTCATAGACACCGGCATATAAACACATGGTCATAGACACCGGCATATAAACACATGGTCATAGACACCGGCATACAAACAGATGGTCATAGACACCGGCATATAAACACATGGTCAGAGACACCGGCATATAAACACATGGTCATAGACACCGGCATATAAACACATGGTCATAGACACCGGCATATAAACACATGGTCATAGACACCAGCATATAAACACATGGTCATAGACACCAGCATATAAACACATGGTCATAGACACCGGCATTTAAACACATGGTCATAGACACCGGCATATAAACACATGGTCATAGACACCGGCATATAAACACATGGTCATAGACACCGGCATATAAACACATAGTCATAGACACCGGCATATAAACACATGGTCATAGACACCGGCATATAAACACATAGTCATAGACACCGGCATATAAACACATGGTCATAGACACCGGCATTTAAACACATGGTCATAGACACCAGCATATAAACACATGGTCATAGACACCGGCATATAAACACATGGTCATAGACACCGGCATATAAACACATGGTCATAGACACCGGCATATAAACACATGGTCATAGACACCGGCATATAAACACATGGTCATAGACACCGGCATATAAACACATGGTCATAGACACCGGCATATAAACACATGGTCATAGACACCGGCATATAAACACATGGTCATAGACACCGGCATATAAACACATGGTCATAGACACCGGCATATAAACACATGGTCATAGACACCGGCATATAAACACATGGTCATAGACACCGGCATATAAACACATGGTCATAGACACCGGCATTTAAACACATGGTCATAGACACCGGCATTTAAACACATGGTCATAGACACCGGCATATAAACACATGGTCATAGACACCGGCATATAAACACATGGTCATAGACACCGGCATATAAACACATGGTCATAGACACCAGCATTTAAACACATGGTCATAGACACCAGCATTTAAACACATGGTCATAGACACCAGCATATAAACACATGGTCATAGACACCAGCATATAAACACATGGTCATAGACACCAGCATATAAACACATGGTCATAGACACCAGCATATAAACACATGGTCATAGACACCAGCATTTAAACACATGGTCATAGACACCAGCATATAAACACATGGTCATAGACACCAGCATATAAACACATGGTCATAGACACCAGCATATAAACACATGGTCATAGACACCAGCATTTAAACACATGGTCATAGACACCAGCATATAAACACATGGTCATAGACACCAGCATATAAACACATGGTCATAGACCCCAGCATATAAACACATGGTCATAGACCCCAGCATATAAACACATGGTCATAGACCCCAGCATATAAACACATGGTCATAGACCCCAGCATATAAACACATGGTCATAGACCCCAGCATATAAACACATGGTCATAGACCCCAGCATATAAACACATGGTCATAGACCCCAGCATATAAACACATGGTCATAGACCCCAGCATATAAACACATGGTCATAGACCCCAGCATATAAACACATGGTCATAGACACCAGCATATAAACACATGGTCATAGACACCAGCATATAAACACATGGCCATAGACACCAGCATATAAACCCATGGTCATAGACACCAGCATATAAACCCATGGTCATAGACACCAGCATATAAACCCATGGTCATAGACACCAGCATATAAACCCATGGTCATAGACACCAGCATATAAACACATAGCATGCAACAGTGAGTGTTTTAAACAAGTAATATATCGTCCACATTATGACGTCGCGCATGCTAACAGTGCATACGAAATGCATGATACCTCGTTTATGAATACGATATATTTCAACATGATTACAACCTCTCAGATGCTTGTACTCGTGTGTATGCATAGTATATTTACATGTGGAATAGCCATAGACAACACTGCTGCGATTTTTGCCGCTTAAAGAAACTCATTACACTAGATATATATGAAAAGCTTGTCACTATGGCGACATTGAAGTTACTATGTAACTCTTGTAATATTACAAAACACCCGTCAAGTTTGTGCATCCAAGAATCCTCGATAGACCGCATTAAGCTCATTCCGAATATAGCTCACGTGTGAGCTATGTTTACACGTTCGGTGGGAGCCGTATGCGTACAAAACTCGTGACAAGTTGAGCTATATGCTAACAAAAGGTATGCTTATTCCGTATATAGCTTTTGTGTTTATAAACGTTGAGCTCGTTATTTTCAAGATCTACTGTCATAATTTAGCAAAAGAATTTTTACCATGTGAGCCGCTGTTACCAATTTGCTTCCCTTGTTTAGGAAAAAGAATGTTTTATGAAACAGAAACAGAAATTAAAAAAAAATAATTGCAAAACCTGTTTAATTCGTGTACATTACAATCACTATAACTCTGTGATCCACTTTTCCCTAATTGTCTCCCTTGAAATAAAATGTTTAAGCAAATGAATCTAGATCTTTAATAAACTTAACAAATGGGACAGGGCACAAATAATTGACCCTGGTGACGAGCACAAACAGTTGTTATCATACTTGGTATAAAATATCTCCTTTTCAAATGACACTTTCAGTAAAGTTAACTTCTTCTCCGAAATCAATTATTTATTGAGTAAAAACTTATCAACAGAATTGCGCTACATGCGGAATAAAGAAACAGGGACCATATTAGAGATGCACCTTAAGTTAACTTTGTACCTTTTCCTTAAATTCAACAGTTTAGGCCACAACAAATTGATCATTTGTTCGTCGGATTTGCCGCACCTAAAATTCGAAAAACGAAAAAAAAAATAAAAAAAACTTTTTTTTAAGCCCGCACTTACTATTTGGCCGCGCATATTATTTATTTTTTTTTACTTCTGAATTTCCTCTATTTTCTGAAGTTTTTTTACTTAAAATTTGAACCTGCAACGTCGACTTCGCCTTTTTTTGAAGGTATTTCCATGCTTTACATTCTCCGCGAGCAAACTTTCCTCGTGTCAGGACAAAATCAGGTCCGGGTAACCGCAAAACAGCCGATATTTGTTGACAGTCTTTTTTGTCGGGAATATTTTGCAGGACGCACCGTTGTTATCTATTTCCGGAATTAATTTGCAGGATACTTTCAGTTTTCGTTAATGTAAAATACACATTTTTAATTGAAAATCAGTGTCATAGTCAATGGATTATAGTCTTCAGTAAACAACAACAGTTTCACAGCGTCGAAGGCAATAATTATTTATGTGTGTTTTAAGTAATTCATTGTTTTGTACTCAAAATTTAGTGTTAAATAATAACTAAATCAGATTTTGAGTGCAAAACTTATATTAAAATACACGGACACACGACTTACAACAAATGAACATGTTTTCGTGAGTTATTTTTTAAATTCTAAAATGCATTTCTCAGTTTTATACTCGTAATTGATCAAAATAGAAGGACTTGTTAATGTTTCAGAAACAGTCTGTATTTATGCACCATTCAATTGTAACCTGCCCCCCCCCCCGGGCTTGGCTGGACCGAAAGTCAAAGTCCCCGCTATTCCCCGGACCTTGGGGGTCGTGGTTACAATTGACTAGTGCATTACACATACATGTACAGTATAAAAATAACATCAGTAAAATCAGAAAATAAAACCTTTTATAAGTAAAATGACTGTTTTAATTTTCTCAATTCTTTGTTCTTATCCACTTGTTTTCTTTGATCGATTTGTAGTAAAGTGGCCTGTTATTAAAGTGGCCTGTTTCTTACGGGCATTGAAGCTATGGAGGGTGTCATGATTTTTTTTTCAAGGCACGGATCTATAAACCATTGGTTCGTGGTAAAGGCGAGGTCTTGAAAGGGAAACATCTTTATTCCACCACCTGCTCTAATATAATGACCGGTGCCACATTTGCAGATTTGTTTAATACTGCTTCAATTGTGTTGTCCCGCAATTTAATCGGCAGTGTCTTAAGTAATAGTAAAGCACTGGATCTTATTGCCATTTGTTATATATTGAGACAGATTTTCATGTGATACAATCAAAACCTTTTCATTTATATTTAAACTAAGAACCTATTTTGCAATTAAAAAGCATTTCTTGACATATTGCATGATAAATTTAGTAAGAAATAAACTTTTTAATTTTTATTTTATTTTTCGCCTTGCGCTCGCCTCTGAATTGCCTTATATTTAAAAAAAAGTATTTTAATTTTTTTTTCGCTCGCTCGCTCCTACTTTTTTTGGGCAAAATCCATAGAACAAATGATCAATTTGTTGTGGCCTTAGTGTGTATTCTGTAATAAAAATATGGAAACATAAGTTTATAAAATTGAAATAGAAAGAATTTTTCAAGAAGTATAACATTTCCAAATTTAACTCTTAAAGTTGCACTTTCCCAGAAATACCCTTTTTACAACTTTTTTACTTGGAAAGAGCAAATTTTTGCGTAGATATCTGCAAAACAATGATATAAGATCGCAGACAAAAAAATCAGATAGTAGATTTTCATATTTCCATTCGAAAATTAATGTTTTATGACTTAAAAAAGGCATAAAACAACAATTTTTGAACTTAAATATAAAAATCTGCGATCTAATTTTTTGTCAGCAGTCTTATATAACTGGTTTCCATGGATTTTCCCAAAAATTGGCTCGTTCCAAGACAAAAAATAAAAAAGTTGTCAAAACGTTCAATCTGTGAGAGTGCAGCTTTAAGTTAGAATATGTTAAAACTTACTGAAGATGCATTTGTTTTACCGGCCCAGGTCTTGGAATGTAGCTAAACGTGACCGCGCATATAGTTCACGCTTGACCTTCATGCGGTCTTACAAAACTTGCAAGTTTACACAGCCTTCCGACCTATAAAACAGTCTGCTTCAAAGGAAACTGTATTTTTATCTAAATGATTACAACTCTCATTCAACTTTCTCTTTAAATTTATATTTTATAACGCTGTGAAAAAAACTTTCAAAACGCCATGTCACATGATTAAGCCTAACGGTTAAAACGAGGAAAGATAATTCGCTGTTAAAAGGTAATAATGTGGGCTTGAATGGTTTATCTAGTTTGAAATTGAAGTAAGTCAATCGTGGTATTCAGAGTGAGTATTGAAAACAAGTGGATTGTGTCAACCTTATTCATACAACACAAACACTTGCGTCGAGTATGACATTTACGATAACGTGAACGTGTTTGAAATATTTCAGTATCAATCTATTGTATCAAAAGATGAGGAAGCAAAACACCTGAACCATTGAACATACAAACCTAAAAAAAAAACAATCTGAGACAGTCTTCACGCGTATCGAAAAATTTCAAGTACTTAAAGTTTGGATCTTAAATAGAGATAGATGTTCATTTAGTATATATATCTAAAAAGCTATATGTTATTTCACAGTTCAAGCACACTACATGTACTTGATAAAGAACATGTAACGTGCTTGAACTGTGATAAACGGGCTGACTATTAAGTACATGCAGCGTGCTTGAACTGTGATATACAGGCTGATGGAACTATGAAGTACACGTAGCGTGCTGGAACTGTGATATAAGGGCTGGTGGGACTTTAAAGTAGATGTAGCGTGCTTGAACTGTGATATACAGGCTGATGAGAATATGAAATACATGTAGCGTGCTTGAACTGTGATATACGGGCTGATGGGACTACGAAGTACATGTAGCGTGCTTGAATTGTGATATACGGGCTGATAGGACTATGAAATACATGTAGCGTGCTGGAACTGTGATATACGGGCTGATAGGACTATGAAATACATGTAGCGTGCTGGAACTGTGATATAAGGGGTGATGTGACTATGAAGTGCATGTAGTGTGCTTGAACTATGATATAAGGGCTGATGGGACTATGAAGTACATGCAGTACATGTGGCCTGTTGGAACTGTGATATAAGGGCTGATGGGACTATGAAGTACATGTTGCGTGCTGAACTGTGATATACGGGCTGATGAGACTATGAAGTTCATGCAATACATGCAGCGTGCTGGGACTGTGATAAAAGCTTTAATGGGACATGAAGTACATGCAGCGTATTGGAATTATGATATAAAGGCTGATGGTACCATGAAGAACATATAACGTGCTTTAACTGTGGAATAAGGGCTAATTGTACTATCATAGTCCCATCAGCCCGTATATCACAGTTCAAGCACGCTACATGTACTTCATAGTCCCATCAGCCCTTATAATACAGTTCCAGCACGCTACATGTACTTCATAGTCCCATCAGCCCGTATATCATAGTTCAAGCACGCTACATGTACTTCATAGACAGCCCGTATATCATAGTTCATGCACGCTACATGTACTTCATAGTCCCATCAGCCCTTATAATACAGTTCCAGCACGCTACATGTACTTCATAGTCCCATCAGCCCGTATATCATAGTTCAAGCACGCTACATATACTTCATAGACAGCCCGTATATCATAGTTCATGCACGCTACATGTACTTCATAGACAGCCCGTATATCACAGTTACAGCACGCTACATGTACTTCATAGTTCCATCAGCCCGTATATCACAGTTCAAGCACGCTACATGTACTTCATAGTCCCATCGGCCCTTTTATCACAGTTCAAGCACGGTACATGTACTTCATAGTCCCATTGGCCCGTATAGCACAGCTCAAGCACGCTACATGTACTTCATAGTCCCATCGGCCCTTAAATCGCCTTTCAAGCACGCTACATGTACTTCGTAGTTCCATCAGCCCGTATATCACAGTTCAAGCACGCTACATGTACTTCATAGTCCCATCGGCCCTTTTATCACAGTTCAAGAACGCTACATGTACTTCAGAGTCCCATCAGCCCGTATATCACAGTTCAAGCACGCTACATGTACTTCATAGTCCAATCAGCCCTTAAATCGCCTTTCAAGCACGCTACATGTACTTCGTAGTTCCATCAGCCCGTATATCACAGTTCAAGCACGCTACATGTACTTCGTAGTCCCATCAGCCCGTATATCATAGTTCAAGCACGTTACATGTACTTCATAGTCCAATCAGCCCGTATATTACAGTTCAAGCACGCATATCAAAGTTCAAGCACGCTACATGTACTTCATAGTCAGCCCGTATATCATAGTTGCAGCACAATACATGCACGTTATAGTCCCATCATCCCGTATATCACAGTTCAAGCACGCTACATGTACTTCATAGTCAGCCCGTATATCACAGTTCCAGCACGCTACATGTACGTCATAGTCTCATTAGCCCGTATATCATAGTTCAAGCACGCTACATGTACGTCATAGTCAGTCCGTATATCACAGTTCAAGCACGCTACATGCACTTCATAATCACATCACCCCTTATATCACAGTTCCAGCACGCTACATGTAATTCATAGTCATATCAGCCCGTAAATCACAGTTCAAGCACGCTATATGTACTTCATAGTCCCATCAGCCCGTACATCACAGTTCAAGCACGCTACATGTATTTCATAATCTCATAAGCCTGTATATCAAAATTCAAGCACGCTACATGTTCTTCATAGTCAGTCCGTATATCACAATTCAAGCACGCTTTATGTACTTCATTGTCAGCCCGTATATCACAGTTCCAGCAGCACGCT
Organism: Mya arenaria; assembly: GCF_026914265.1. Lineage (NCBI taxonomy): Eukaryota > Metazoa > Mollusca > Bivalvia > Myida > Myidae > Mya > Mya arenaria. The sequence continues at coordinate 30,006,803 of NC_069133.1, read as the reverse complement.
ACATGTACTTCATAGACAGCCCGTATAAAATAGTTCAAGTACGCTACATGTACTTCATTGTCAGCCCGTATATCATAATTCAAGCACGCTACATATACCTCATAGTCAGCCCGTATAAATGAGTTCAAGCACGCTTCATGTACTTCATAGACAGCCCGTATATTATAGTTCCAGCACGCTACATGTACTTCATAGTCAGCCCGTAAATCACAGTTCCAGCACGCTACATGTACTTCATAGTCCCATCACCCCTTGTATCATAGTTAAAGCACACTGCGTGTACTTCATAGTCCAATCAGCCCGTATATCAAAGTTCAAGCACGCTACATGAAGCACGCTACATGTACTTAATAGTCCCATCAACCCGTATATCACAGTTCCAGCACACTACATGTACTTCATAGTCCCATCAGCCCTTATATCACAGTTCAAGCACGCTACATGCACTTCATAGTCACATTACCCCTTATATCACAGTTCCAGCACGCTACATGTAATTCATAGTCCTATCAGCCCGTATATCACAGTTCAAGCACGCTACATGTACTTCATAATCTCATCAGCCCTTATATCACAGTTCAAGCACGCTACATGTATTTCATATTCTCATTAGCCTGTATATCACAGTTCAAGCACGCTTCATGTACGTTAAAGTCCCACCAGCCCGTATATCACAGTTCCAGCACGCTACATGTACTTCATAGTCCCATCAGCCTGTATATCACAGTTCAAGCACGCTACATGTATTTCATATTCTCATCAGCCTGTATATCACAGCTCAAGCACGCTACATGTACTTTAAAGTCCCACCAGCCCGTATATCATAGTTAAAGCACGCTACATGTACTTCATAGTCCCATCAGCCTGTATATCACAGTTCAAGCACGCTAGATGTACTTAATAGTCAGCCCGTATATCACAGTTCAAGCACGTTACATGTACTTCATAGTCCCATCAGCCCGTATATCAAAGTTCAAGCACGCTACATGTATTTCATAGTCCCATCACCCCGTTTATCAAAGTTTCAGCAAGCTACATGTACTTCATAGTCAGCCCGTATATAACAGTTCCAGCACGCTACATGTACTTCATAGTCCCATCAGCCCGTATATGACAGTTCCAGCACGCTACATGTACTTCATAGTCCCATCAGCCTGTATATAACAGTTCAAGCACGCATCATGTACTTCATAGTCCCATCAGCCCGTATATCAAAGTTCAAGCACGCTACATGTATTTCATAGTCCCATCACCCTGTTTATCAAAGTTTCAGCACGCTACATGTACTTCATAGTCAGTCCGTATATAATAGTTCCAGCACGCTACATGAAGCACGCTACATGTACTTCATAGTCCCATCAGCCTGTATATCACAGTTCAACCACGCATCATGTACTTCATAGGCCAATCAACCCGTATATCATAGTTCAAGCACGCTACATGTACTTTCATAGTCTCATCAGCCCGTATATCATAGTTCAAGCACTCTACATGTACTTCATAGTCAGTCCGTATATCACAGTTCAAGCACGCTACATGTATTTTATAGTCAGCCCGTATATCACAGTTCAAGCACGCTTCATGTACTTCATAGTCAGTCGGTATATCAAAGTTCCAGCACGCTAAATGTACTTCATAGACAGCCCGTATATCACAGTTCCAGCACGGTATATGTACTTCAGAGACAGCCCGTATAAAACAATTCAAGCACGCTACATGTACTTTATAGTCAGCCCGTATATCATAGTTCCAGCACGCTACATGTACTTCATAGTCAGCCCGTATATCACAGTTCAAGCACGCTACATGTACTTCATAGTCAGCACGTATATCATAGTTCTAGCACGCTACATGTACTTCATAGTCAGCACGTATATCATAGTTCTAGCACGCTACATGTACTTCATAGTCAGCACGTATATCATAGTTCTAGCACGCTACATGTACTTCATAGACAACCCGTATATTATAGTTCCAGCACGGTACATGTACTTCATAGTCAGCCCGTATACAACAGTTCCAGCACGCTACGTGTACTTCATAGTCAGCCCGTATACCACAATGGTTATGCCTGGTGATTTCATACTTGTGGTATTGGTATGAATATTTTAAATGAGTCTTGTTTGTGATTAGTTATCATGTAAACTATTTGACCAACATATATTGATTTGTGTTTAATTATAGATACCTGTGCCATTAAGTTCACCTGCAGCAAATACTATACAACCAATATTGCACTGCCAACAAGCTTGTAATTCTGATTTTGTAATCCTTCTTATAGCCTCAATTTCTCCACTTTGCCTTCAACTGATAGCAAATTAATATTTGGAAGCACAGATATCACAAATACTGTCATATATATTGATAGTGAGTGATCATGTTGATTCCATTATATAAGTTAAGACACATATTGAAAATGCCTTGTATTTGAAAGCTTAAAAAAGAATTACAAAAGCAATGTTATTTCACTCATAAAAGGTGCTCTATCTCATACTATCATTTCAATGATGTAATATTCTTCCTCGTGTTATACACAGCTTTTACAGCAAAATAGTATAAGCAATCATTGCTAAAATATAAAGTAACTTTATCATCATTTTAAATAAGTTTATTTGAAAAGATTTACCTTGCTCGCAAAAGTAGCCATCGTGTTGTTTATGTCCACTTGGTTCTAATTTTAATTCATTATTTACTCACATATAGTATTTAGTTTCAATATAAGAGCACTATATTGTATACAGGCAAAGGCACACCAACCATCAGACTAGATGACTTTATATTAACGCTTCATCGATATCAGATCAAGAAAATATTCAAAGCTATATACGAGTATATGCGTTTCGGTTCTGTACAGGATGAAAATCAGTTTTATCTGATACTCTAATGTGTTGTATTAAACCATAGCACAAAACAACCTCCCAGCCACAACTGTTCACTTATATGATGGATTTCATCAAGTTTCTATCCGATATAGTTTAGTTCGTAGCCTCTGTGGGCAATTTAACAGGGGAGCGGAGAAGGATACAAACTATTATAAAGTACAACCATAATGAAAATGATTAATGGTTTGGAGTAGGTATTTTACTTATCTGTTTGCCGCGTGAAAGGACGGGGATAACCAATGTGAACACATCGTTATTTAAGAACGTAAAACAGTGTGCGCAGTAGGTTTATGACAGTAGTGTATATCTATAGTAAGGAAAGTAAAAGTTATAGTGGCCAGAGCTAGACTAAAATATAACACCTTGAGCAAATTAAGTGAGCCAATAATAATAAAACTGAAACGTAAAACTGACCGCAGCAAAACCTGTTTGTAACGCAAAAAGCCTTTAAAATGGAAATTGTAGTATAAAGATTTTTTACATCGACGATATCGCTAATGTAACATGTTGTGACGCCGCATGCACTTACCAATACATTTATCTTAATCACAAGCGAAAATTATTTAGATGCAATCTGAAGTGCAGAACAAATCTGTTCCTAAATCATTAAAAGCTGATTTACAGAACGTTTTATATCTCTATTTGTTTTACAGGAACTAAGCATGCTGTTCGTGTTAAAGCGCCTTGGAGCTATTATGATACTTTAAAATACAACCTACAATTCAGCCAATAAAATGACAGATGGCAGAAACTGCAATCATTAAATACTAGGCTTAATAATTAAGATTTTCAACTCTTGCGGGTGTTTAAAGGTCCACCTACTTCCACTCATCCGATACAAACTCCCTGTGTCAGATATTGCGTTGACAATGTGACAGTCAATTAGGTTGTTTTCTAAGTCAGTTATATGTCCTGCAAATTTAATGAATAAGTTTGGCTCCTCCGCTACGCTCACTCCGCCAATTCTTTATCATTAAGATTTTGTTTCATGTCATCTTACTATTATGCGGTTTAAAATATTTTAAAAGCATCAATTATAAAACGTTTGGTATCCGTAAGCGACAGGTGTCCCTATATCCCGAGACCAGGAACCCTTAATTTTATAAGATTAATTTTTACTAGAATTGAATTGAAATATATATATATAGCCAAGATATACGATCCGCTCTTGCGATATCAATAGTTGAGGACTGGTCAAATTTGGAAACTACACACTGTAATGCCCCGTTCACACAGAGCTACAATCCTACCACATTCATTCTGCTCATCCCGATCTGAAGAATTTATCCGATCAGGGAAAGAACGGCGTCAAAGTCTTGAAAAAATCGATGAATATCGTCCGCGGATACCTGCTCTACGACCACGACCACCGCGTTTCCGATTCGTTTCGAGCTTGTACCACGCTTTCACCGCGACAATCACATATCGTGTGCCGCTTCTACAACGTTGTCACCACGATATACACGACCCTACAACGTTGGTAGACAGACTTAAAAGACTGCTCCACGATGTCGCCGCTCTTTACCGACCACACTACGTTCTCTCCACGATCATTGCACGATTTGATTCGATGCCTGTATATAAATTGAGGGATTTCAAACAGCTTTTCAATTCAATCAAAAACGTTGAAAAATGAACGGGTCAGAATTGGTACAACTTATTTTCCTTAAGCATAAGCAGATACTTGTCGAATATCAGATGGAAAATTTTATTCGGAGGCGAAAAAGAAGGCGATAAAGAAGATATTGGGTCCGATCGAGGCTAGCTGCAAAAAGAAGGCTTCAGTTTGGCCATTACGATAGACTGGTCAGTGAGTTAAAATTGGAAGACGTCAGCGTGTATACTAGATCAAAAAATCGCCGATTGTACTTCAATGTTATTACGATAATGACTATCTTGCAACGATGCTTCGACAATGCTTCTACGCTTATGCCGATACTACGTTCGTACAACCTTTTACCCTCCTTCATGAACGTGGTAGGGTCGCGGTTGATTCACGAAGATCGTGAAGCTCCACGAACTCGCCACGCATACGCGCACATATTCAAAACAAACGTAGCAGGAGCGTGGCGAGTTCGTGGAGCTTCACGACCTTCGTGAATCAACCGCGACCCTACCACGTTCATGAAGGCCCTCTCTCGACCTGCCACGATGACCACGATTGGTCACGGCTCGGTATCAAGTTTAGACGTTGTAGAAGCGGGACCCTGTGTGAACGGGGTATACGCCGTACGTTAACTTTTGTAGTGAACATACCAGATTGCAATTCTCAAAAAGGACTTTCTTAAACTTACGAAATCTTATCTCGAGCCGTTTAAAAGAATATATCCCCACAAAAGGATCAGTTCTAGAACAACGCTGGATTTTTCATGTCAAATGTCAAGATGACAGACAGGAAATATATTCATTTTTTTAACTGCTTACACTGCAAAGACTGGCTAAAAAATCAAAACTGGATTTGATAAATGATATCAGTTTTCACAGTTAACGCCATATGATTGATAACCTACACGTAAACCAGCCATCATTGGTGTGTTAACAGTTCTGGTACTGCACTAATAGGGGGTGATAGTCATCTAAAATGCGCGTACATTATGTTGATTTATGATAATGGTCGAGGAGTTTTGCAATTGTCTGTGGCTTAAGAAATTTTTCAGCCTCCCCAACTGTATTACATTGCAGAAACTCAACTGTATTATATTGCAGATGCAGAAACTCAACTGTATTACATTGCAGAAACTCAACTGTGTTACATTGCTGAAACTCAACTGCAGTACATTGCAGAAACTCAACTGTATTACATTGCAGAAACTTAACTGTATAACTGCTAATATCAACCATCACAAGTTCATGTGAATAAAGAACGGGTACAATAGCAAACATCAATAGATTTCATACCGATACAGATGGGATTATTATTTTGCTTCTTCATCATGAAATACAGTCTTGGATTAAAACCACTTGAAACCACTTGTTAAGATAACCAACATTGGAAAACTTTTGTTTTAAATACAGGTGAGATTTGACGGTGTTAGATTTCATTGACAACACAAATCGTGTAAAATAAATTAATTCAATAATTTCTATCTATGAATTGACTGTAATTTCAAAATGTTTTATTTTCTGATCACCGATACCGAAAAGTAATAAAAATATGTTGCCCGATTGATAATTGGTTTGAAATTGAAAGGCATTGATCTCGAAAATGTATGATATGCAAATGCAACTTATCGCATAAGCTGGCTGGAGTTTAGATTCTACAAAACAACATCTCACAAATACGCATAAGCTGGCTGGAGGTTAGATTCTACAAAACAACATCTCACAAATACGCATAAGCTGGCTGGAGGTTAGATTCTACAAAACAACATCTCACAAATACGCATAAGCTGGCTTGAGGGTAGATTCTACAAAACAACATCTCACAAATACGCATAAGCTGGCTTGAGGGTAGATTCTACAAAACAACATCTCACAAATACGCATAAGCTGGCTTGAGGGTAGATTCTACAAAACAACATCTCACAAATACGCATAAGCTGGCTTGAGGGTAGATTCTACAAAACAACATCTCACAAATACGCATAAGCTTGCTGAAGGTTAGATTCTACAAAACAACATCTCACAAAAACGCATAAGCTGGCTTGAGGGTAGATTCTACAAAACAACATCTCACAAATACGCATAAGCTTGCTGGAGGTTAGATTCTACAAAACAACATCTCACAAATACGCATAAGCTGGCTTGAGAGTAGATTCTACAAAACAACATCTCACAAATACGCATAAGCTTGCTGGAGGTTAGATTCTACAAAACAACATCTCACAAATAAGCATAAGCTGGCTTGAGGGTAGATTCTACAAAACAACATCTCACAAATACGCATAAGCTTGCTGGAGGTTAGATTCTACAAAACAACATCTCACAAAAACGCATAAGCTGGCTGGATGTTAGATTCTACACAACAATGTCTCACAAAAACTCATTTTTCTGTTAGAAAATAAACCAAAAGATTATTAAAACTAATTTTGGAATTGTTCGAGTCTTTTGCAATAAATTTTGAAATTGAATTTGCATTTTAAATGTGGTGTTATTTACTTCGTTTCCATTCATTTACCAAAAATACGTTTGTATAGAAGTAATGATTAGGTTATGTGTTTTTCATGTGATATAGAATGACGTTAACCATAACTTTACTACGCTAAACATACGTTAACCATAACAATATTACGCTAAACACACATTAACCATAACTATACTTTGCTAAACATACGTTAACCATAACTATACTAAGCTAACTATACGTTAACCATAAATATACTACGCTAAACATACGTTAACCATAACTATACTACGCTAAACACACGTTAACCATAACTATATAACGCTAAACATACGTTAACCATAACTATACTACGCTAATCATACGTTAACCATAACTATACTACGCTAAACATACGTTAACCATAACTATACTACAATATATATAGATAAATTTACCATTACTATACTACACTTTATTGATATCTTAACAATAACTATACCATAACATATAGATACGTTAAAGATAACAATACTACACTATATAGATAATAACTATAATACATAGATACGTTAACAATATCTATACTACGATAAAGATACGTTTAAGATAACTATACTACAATATATAGATACGTTAACCATAACTATACTATAATATATAGATACGTTAACCATAACTATACTATAATATATAGATACGTTAACCATAACTATACTATAATATATAGATACGTTAACCATAACTATACTATAATATTTATTTAAGTTAACCATAACTATACTATAATATATAGATACGTTAACCATAACTATACTAAAATATATAGTTACGTTAACCATACCTATACTACGATAAAGATATGTTAAAGAAAACTATACTACAATATATAAATACGTTAATCATAATTATACCATAATATTTATTTAAGTTAACCATAACTATACTAAAATATATAGTTACGTTAACCATACCTATACTACGATAAAGATATGTTAAAGAAAACTATACTACAATATACACTATTTAGATACGTTTACCATTACTATGCTTAACCATAAATATGCTACACTATATAAATATGTTAAGAAAAACTATACTACGTTATATAGATACGTTTACCATAACTTTACTACAATATATAAATACGTTGACCATTAATATACTACAATATACAAAGATAAATTTACCATAACAATACTACGATAAATAGATACTTTAAACATAACTATACTATAATATATAGATACGTTAACCATAACTTTACTACAATATATAGATACGTTAACCCAAACTTTACTACAATATATATATATATACGTTTATGACAATTTACATAAATAAACTTCATCAAGTGCACAAATGAATCAGGCGAAAAAGCAGTTATCTACCATGTGAGCATAATTTACGAGGTACTACAAAGTTTGGGTATACATTTTATAGAATTACTAATTGATAAGAAAACAAATGACATTTGTTTTTTAAAAGTCTTGCTAATATTAAAAGTTGATTTAACATCTGATAAATAGAAACATGACTGTATGAAACATTCTAATAAATATATTGACAGTTTTTATTAAATGTAAAATAAATATCTTGAAGATATTTCAGAAAATTTATTAAAATTCCATATCACACCCTCCAGAAAACGCTGGCAATGTATTGCCATAACGCCTACACAAACGTTTTTACCATAAAAAAGTTCACATGAAGAAAAATATATTCTGCACAAGCACAAAACAATTAAAAATTTACTTAACTGTTTCACATGATATACAATAAATAACAAGGATGATTTTAAAAAAGGTCACTCTATTTTCTGGCTTACAAAAAATATGCAAACCGAACATGCTTTGCTTTCTCTGAACATCCATCATTGCTTAAAACGTAGCGAGTTGGGTCGGTGCATTTGTGTTGGCTTCTTCCGTAGAAGACTTGGTCTGGGTATCTATTTGTGCTTCCTATGTAGCAGTTCTGCTTTGTACCTACGTAGCAGGTTGGGTTCTGCACGTATAACTTTGTTCCTACGTAGCAGGTTGGGTTCTGCACGTATAACTTTGTTCCTACGTAGCAGGTTGGGTTCTGCACGTATAACTTTGTTCCTACGTAGCAGGTTGGGTTCTGCACGTATAACTTTGTTCCTACGTAGCAGGTTGGGTTCTGCACGTATAACTTTGTTCCTACGTAGCAGGTTGGGTTCTGCACGTATAACTTTGTTCCTACGTAGCAGGTTGGGTTCTGCACGTATAACTTTGTTCCTACGTAGCAGGTTAGGTTCTGCACATATAACTTTGTTCCTACGTAGCAGGTTAGGTTCTGCACGTATAACTTTGTTCCTACGTAGCAGGTTAGGTTCTGCAGGTATAACTTTGTTCCTACGTAGCAGGTTAGGTTCTGCAGGTATAACTTTGTTCCTACGTAGCAGTTAAGGTTCTGCACGTATAACTTTGTTCCTACGTAGCAGGTTAGGTTCTGCACGTATAACTTTGTTCCTACGTAGCAGTTAAGGTTCTGCACGTATAACTTTGTTCCAGCGTAGCAGGTTAGGTTCTGCACGTATAACTTTGTTCCTACGTAGCAGGTTAGGTTCTGCACGTATAACTTTGTTCCAGCGTAGCAGGTTAGGTTCTGCACGTATAACTTTGTTCCTACGTAGCAGGTTAGGTTCTGCACGTATAACTTTGTTCCTACGTAGCAGTTAAGGTTCTGCACGTATAGCTTTGTTCCTACGTAGCAGGTTATGTTCTGCACAAATAACTTTGATCCTACGTAGCAGTTAAGGTTCTGCACGTATAACTTTGTTCCTACGTAGCAGGTTATGTTCTGCACAAATAACTTTGATCCTACGTAGCAGTTAAGGTTCTGCACATATAACTTTGTTCCTATGTAGCAGGTTAGGTTCTGCACATATAACTTTGTTCCTACGTAGCAGTTAAGGTTCTGCACATATAACTTTGTTCCTACGTAGCAGTTAAGGTTCTGCACGTATAACTTTGTTCCTACGTAGCAGTTAAGGTTCGGCATATATAACTTTGTTCTTACGTAGCAGGTTATGTTCTGCACATATAACTTTGTTCCTACGTAGCAGTTAAGGTTCTGCACATATAACTTTGTTCCTACGTAGAAGTTAAGGTTCTGCAAATATAACTTTGTTCCTACGTAGCAGTTAAGGTTCGGCATATATAACTTTGTTCTTACGTAGCAGGTTATGTTCTGCACATATAACTTTGTTCCAGCGTAGCAGGTTAGGTTCTGCACGTATAACTTTGTTCCTACGTAGCAGGTTGGGTTCTGCAGGTATAACTTTGTTCCTACGTAGCAGTTCAGGTTCTGTACATATAACTTTGTTCCTACGTAGCAGTTAAGGTTCTGCACATATAACTTTGTTCCTACGTAGCAGGTTATGTTCTGTACATATAGTTTTGTTTCTCAGTGGCAGTTAAGGTTCTGCACATATAACTTTGTTCCTACGTAGCAGTTAAGGTTCTGCACATATAGCTTTGTTCCAGCGTAGCAGGTTGGGTTCTGCAGGTATAACTTTGTTCCTAGGTAGCAGTTAAGGTTCTGAACATATAGCTTTGTTCCAGCGTAGCAGGTTATGTTCTGCACATATAACTTTGTTCATACGTAGCAGTTAAGGTTCGCACATACAGCTTTGTTCCTACGTAGCAGTTAAGGTTCTGCACATATAGCTTTGTTCCTACGTAGCAGTTCAGATTCTGCACATAAAGCTTTGTTCCAGCGTAGCAGGTTGGGTTCTGCAGGTATAACTTTGTTCCTAGGTAGCAGTTAAGGTTCTGCACATATAACTTTGTTCCAGCGTAGCAGGTTGGGTTCTGCACGTATAGCATAATTCCAGCGTAGAAGTTAAGGTTCTGCACATATAGCTTTGTTCCTACGTAGCAGTTAAGGTTCTGCACATATAACTTTGTTCCAGCGTAGCAGGTTGGGTTCTGCAGGTATAACTTTGTTCCTACGTAGCAGTTAAGGTTCTGCACATATAGGTTTGTTCCTACGTAGCAGTTAAGGTTCTGAACATATAGCTTTGTTCCTACGTAGCAGTTAAGGTTATGCACATATAATTTAGTTCCTACGTAGCAGTTAAGGTTCTGCACGTATAGCTTAGTTCCAGCGTAGCAGGTTGGGTTCTGCACGTATAACTTTGTTCCTAGGTAGCAGTTAAGGTTCTGCACATAAAGCTTTGTTCCAGCGTAGCAGGTTGGGTTCTGCAGGTATAACTTTGTTCCTAGGTAGCAGTTAAGGTTCTGCACATATAGCTTTGTTCCTACGTAGCAGTTAAGGTTATGCACATATAATTTAGTTCCTACGTAGCAGTTAAGGTTCTGCACGTATAGCTTTGTTCCCACGTAGCAGGTTGGGTTCTGCACGTATAACTTTGTTCCTAGGTAGCAGTTAAGGTTCTGCACATAAAGCTTTGTTCCAGCGTAGCAGGTTGGGTTCTGCAGGTATAACTTTGTTCCTGGGTAGCAGTTAAGGTTCTGCACATATAGCTTTTCTCAGCGTAGCAGGTTTGGTTCTGCACGTATAGCTGAATTCCAGCGTAGCAGGTTAGGTTCTGCACATGTAGCATAGTTCCATCGTAGCAGGTTAGGTTCTGCACATATAACTGTTTTTCTCAGTGGCAGGTTAGGTTCTTCACATATATCTTTGTTCCTACGTAGCAGGTTAAGTTCTGTACATATATCTTTGTTACTACGTAGTAGGTTAGGTTCCGCACATATATCTTTGTTCCTACGTAGCAGGTTAAGTTCTGCACATATAACTTAGTTCCAGCGTAGCAGGTTTGGTTCCGCACATATAGCTTAGTTCCAGCGTAGCAGGTTAGGTTCTGTACATAAAGCTTTGTTTCTCAGTGGCAGGCTAGGTTCTGTACATTTAGCTTTGTTTCTCAGTGGCAGGTTAGGTTCTGCACATATATCTTTAGTCCTACGTAGCAGGTTAGGTTCCGCACATATATCTTTGTTCCTACGTAGTAGGTTAGGTTCCGCACATATATCTTTGTTCCTACATAGCAGGTTAGGATCTGCGAATTTATCCTTGCTTCCTTCGTAGCAGGACGGGTCGACTTTTCTGGGTTTGCTTCCGAGTATCGGGTTAGGTCTGCACATCAATGTTTGCTTCCCAATAGCGGGCTTGGTCTTCGTATCCCTGTTTGCTCCCTCCTTACCACGTTGTGCCAGCGCAAAGAGGTCACCTGCTGGCCATGACCAACTTGCGTACCAAGTTTATGGATTCTGGGCAAAAATAGTATTCTTTACCGTTGGTGATCGGAAATATTTTCGAGCACAATGTCATCGCGACCTTAACCTTTGATATATTTAGCCCAAGATCGAACAAACGATTCATTTGCTTGCCATATACTTCATGCCTTCCTTCTTGTGGTTCCTGGGCCGTTTTGACGGACGGACGTTCCGAATTGTATGTGCCGCCATTCGGGAACTAACAAATTAGTCCATTTCATTTTCATCAAAAGCAAATCACTTTTCAGACAATCAGCCATAAACGACACTGAATTAAAGCTTGTAGTTTAAAGTTTTTGCCAAACTAGCACGTGCCTTCACTTTGGTCGAATTCAGAAAGTCAAATAAGTACGTACGCCGTCGGCCTAGCTGCACCCGCCCCATTTTCCATAGATCACTGGCATGCATGTACTCGTAGTATACGCTTTAACTTATTATGATAGAACCGAAATGGAACAAAAAAGAGTCTTTGCAAAACGAGAACAAATTTGACACAGAAATAATGAATAACAAAGGAAGCTCAAACATCTGTCATGATATGATTAGGGTTATGAACATAAACTCGCAACATGTATTTAATATATGCTGACATTATTTCTAATTCATAGTGATGTTATGACCTACTTTGACAACCTATCAGATACGGCTGGTTTAACGCCAATACAATGACTGTCAATGATGTGTCCCAGTGAAGTGATGCAGTTAAAGTTCATTCATAATTAGCTTTTTTCATATTACTAATTATTTGCCCTTTATGTAGCATATTTATCAAGTTCAGCATTTTGATTTGCGCCAGGTTTAACTAGCTATGTCTCACCCAACTATTTCGAAAAGAAAAAAACACTTCACCATTTGGTAAGTACAATGCATAGTCTCTACTTGTTCACTTTGTAAAGACTTTTAAGAGGGTACTGTACAAATAAATCCATCTTCAGACTTAGTGACATTGGCGAGTAAAAAATCAAAATCAAATCTTGCTTAATGTTGAAGCAAATGTTAAGTGAGTAAAACTCATTTCCGTTTTAATGGTTCGAATACGGAAGTATTTCATCGCTTAGTAACAACTCATTATCATGTTATCAATACTAACTGAATCATTTTCAAGGACCCTTTCAGATCGGTTTACAAGTAACTGCACTGTGGAGAAAGCTCAACATTTAAAAAAGAACAAAAATGGCTTCAACTATAACCTTATAAGATAACGACTAATTCCATTATTACATAATTATGTATGAAATAGTGTACTTATATATTGCCATTGACTTTGCTTTTCACAACAACGTGTTATTTAACATTATGTTAAATGTATAGTGTTGTTTTTTGATAATCCTACCATACAGAAGAGAACTAACTGTATTTAAATGTATATATATTTATTTGTATCATTATAAAACTGATTTTCTTAAGAAATGTAAACGATCCTGGATTTGTCTCGCTATGTTTATGTGAGGCCAGCTTATCTCCCAAGTCTTTACTACAACATTTAATAATTTTAATTTAACAACAATTTCGGTTGAAATTGAATGTTTGTTTGCTTCGTAGCAGATTATCCACATTTCACCCACAGTTTATCTTTTTGCCGTCGATCAATAATCATTTGAATTGCTCAGAATAACAGTATTGCCGATTAAGCAAAAACAAAACAATACATTAATTCAAACAATGCTTGAGGATGTCATTGCTTGAGGTGGTGAGAGGTAATCTATATGCAACTGCTAGATACTGCAAGTCGGTTACAGTAATCAAAATTATCATCAAATAAGTTTGCTTTAAATCGGTCACTGTATCTTTATATCGTCAAATATGCATGATTATTTGTCCAAAATAATTATTTCAAAACTGTGCGAAATATTGTATTAAAATGAAACAATAAGTTCAAAATCGTCAATATTAATTATAACACACATACAGCCCAAGTCAAAGGTAAAACACCAATACACCCTACGCCAATGGCATATTACACGAACACCCTACGCCAATGGCATATTACACGAACACCCTACGCCAATGGCATATTACACGAACACGCTACGCCAACGGCATATTACACGAACACCCTACGCCAATGGCATATTACACGAACACCCTACGCCAATGCCATATTGCACGAACACGCTACGCCAACGGCATATTACACGAACATCCTACGCCATTGAAATATTACACGAACAGCCAACGCCATTGACATATTACACGAACAGCCAACGCTAATGGCATATTACACGAACACCTAACGCCAATGGCATATTACAAGAACAGCCAACGCCATTGACATATTACACGAACAGCCAACGCCAATGACATATTACACGAACAGCCAACGCTAATGGCATATTACACGAACACCTAACGCCATTGACATATTACACGAACAGCCAACGCCATTGGCATATTACACGAACAGCCAACGCCATTGACATATTACAAGAACAGCCAACGCCATTGACATATTACACGAACACCTAACGCCAATGACATATTACACGAACAGCCAACGCTAATGGCATATTACAAGAACAGCCAACGCCATTGACATATCACACGAACACCTAACGCCATTGACATATGACACGAACAGCCTTGGCCAATGGCATATTACACGAACACCTAACGCCAATGGCATATTACACGAACACCTAACGCAATTGACATATTACACGAACACCTAACGCCATTGACATATTACACGAACACCTAACGCCAATGGCATATTACAATGGCACATTACACGAACAGCCAACGCCAATGGCATATTACACGAACACCTAACGCCAATGGCATATTACACGAACACCTAACGCCAATGGCATATTACACGAACACCTAACGCCATTGACAAATTACACGAACACCTAACGCCGTTGACATATTACACGAACACCTAACGCCATTGACATATTACACGAACATCCAACGCCATTGACATATTACACGAACAGCCAACGCCATTGACATATTACACGAACAGCCAACGCCATTGGCATATTACACGAAAAGCCAACGTCATTGACATATTAAACGAACAGCCAACGCCATTGGCATATTACACGAACAGCCAACGCCATTGACATATTACACGAACAGCCAACGCCAATGGCATATTGCACGAACACCATACGCCATTGACATATTACACGAACACCTAACGCCATTGACACATTACACGAACACCTAACGCCATTGACATATTACACGAACACCTAACGCCATTGACATACTACACGAACAGCCAACGCCATTGACATATTACACGAACAGCCAACGCCATTGACATATTACACGAACACCTTACGCCATTGACATATTAAACGAACAGCCAACGCCAATGGCATATTACACGAACACCTAATGCCATTGACATATTACACGAACACCTAACGCCATTGACATATTACACGAACAGCCAACGCTATTGGCATATTACACGAACACCTAGCGCCAATGGCATATTACACGAACAGCTAACGCTATTGGCATATTACACGAACACCTAACGCCAATGGCATATTACACGAACACCTAACGCCATTGACATATTACACGAACACCTAACGCCATTGACATATTACACGAACACCTAACGCCATTGACATATTACACGAACAGCCTACGCCATTGACATATTACACGAACAGCCAACGCCAATGGCATATTACACGAACACCTAACGCCAATGGCATATAACACGAACACCTAACGCCAATGGCATATAACACGAACACCTAACGCCATTGACATATTACACGAACACCTAACGCCATTGACATATTACACGAACAGCCTACGCCATTGACATATTACACGAACAGCCAACGCCAATGGCATATTACACGAACACCTAACGCCAATGGCATATAACACGAACACCTAACGCCAATGGCATATAACACGAACACCTAACGCCATTGACATATTACACGAACACCCAACGCCAATGGCATATTACACGAACACCTAACGCCATTGACATATTACACGAACACCTAATGCCATTGACATATTACACGAACAGCCAACGCTATTGGCATATTACACGAACACCTAACGCCAATGGCATATTACACGAACAGCTAACGCTATTGGCATATTACACGAACACCTAACGCCAATGGCATATTACACGAACACCTAACGCCATTGACATATTACACGAACACCTAACGCCATTGACATATTACACGAACACCTAACGCCATTGACATATTACACGAACACCGAACGCCATTGACATATTACACGAACAGCCAACGCCAATGGCATATTACACGAACACCTAACGCCAATGGCATATTAAACGAACACCTAACGCCAATGGCATATAACACGAACACCGAACGCCATTGACATATTACACGAACACCCAACGCCAATGGCATATTACACGAACACCTAACGCCATTGACATATTACACGAACACCTAATGCCATTGACATATTACACGAACAGCCAACGCCATTGGCATATTACACGAACACCTAACGCCAATGGCAAATTACACGAACACCTAACGCCATTGACATATTACACGAACAGCCAACGCCAATGGCATATTACACGAACAGCCAACGCCAATGGCATATTACATGAACACCCTATGCCAATGACATATGACACGAACACCCTACGCCAATGGCATAACAAACGAACAGCCTACGCCAATGGCATATAACACGAACAGCCTAGGCCAATGGCAAATTACACGGAAACCCTACGCCAATGGCATATTACACGAACACCCTACGCAATTGGCACATTACACGAATAACCTACGCTATTGGCATATTACACGAACACCCTAAGCCAATGGATGGCATATTACACGAACACCCTACGCCAATTGCACATCACACGAACAACCTACGCCAATTGCATAACACAGGAACACCCTACGCCATTGCATATTACACGAACACCCTACGCCAATGGAAAATTACACGGAAACCCTACGCCAATGGCATATTACACGAGCACCCTACGCCAATGGCACATCACACGAACACCCTACGCCAATGGCATAACACACGAACACCCTACGCCAATGACATATTACATGAACAACCTACGCCAATGGCATATTATACGAACATCCTACGCCAATGGTAAAACACACCAACAGCCTGGGCCTATGGCACAACACACGAACAGCCTGGGCCAATGGCATAACACACGAACACCCTGGGCCAATGGCATAATACACGAACAGCCTGGGCCAATGGCATAATACACGAACACCCTGGGCCAATGACATATTACACAAACAACCTACGCCAATGGCATATTACACGAACATCCTACGCCAATGGCAAAACACACGAACTGCCTGGGCCTATGGCACAACACACGAACAGCCTGGGCCAATGGCATAACACACGAACACCCTGGGCCAATGGCATAATACACGAACAGCCTGGGCCAATGGCATAACACACGAACGACCTTTGCCAATGTCATTACACACGAACAGCCTGGGCCAATGGCATAACACACGAACACTCTGGGCCAATGGCATAATACACGAACAGTCTTGGTTAATGGCATAACTCATATGAGAGAATTATAACTGGCACAATACAATAATATATGTAATATGATTTTTTCCGACATAATACATTTGATATCATTATTCAATAAAATCACACGTGTGATGCAAATATTACCAGCATAACACATGTGATATAATTATTACCAGCATAACACATGTGATATAATTATTGCCAGCAAAACACATATGATAGAATTATTCTCAGCACAATACATGTGATAGTGTGTTTTTCCCAACATAACACATGTGATATAATAATTCTTAGCGCTACACATTTGATAAAATTATTTTCAGCATAACGCATGTCTAACAACACCGTCGATGTACAGCAACAACTTTATATATTGATGATATTTCTTTCTTTAAATGTAGAATTAGATTTATTACAAGTTGAAACCTTCAATTGTCTTTCGTTAATTTATGATATTAGCATACGATGCATTTCGAGATTACAAATTCCTCTTAAATTCGATAACAATGAACGATTGCTAATGTGCTTTGTAATTGAATATAATATCAAGTTAACCCTTTAAGTAACTACATAAATCCTCTTTATCAAATGGTTTAGGTGTATGCATGGTGTATTTCTTAATTTACGATAGATACTTAAATACTAATGTCGGTACATTATTTTCTTGAAAAGAAAATGTCTTCTTTTTCAAATAAGCCTTCCAACATAGTGTTGTAGTAAAGTGATATAAATATACAACCCATGTCGTTTAAGTTAAATATATTCTTAATTGTTTGATCAATTTCTGCTTCAAAATGCTCATTATGCAACAACAGGCAATAGATTATAACAATTGAAAACAAAATTTAATCCGATTCGAATTGCACACAGTGTGGAGGATTGGATTACAAGAAATCATAACCGCAACAAACCGCAAAAACCGTAAAGATACGAAATAAATTGAATACGCTATCTTTAAACTATATTATGACTTTCATCAGCAACTTTAGTTCAGGCCTTGCAACAATCTCCCTGTATTAGAATCCTGTAACCCGGTTAAATGTATGTTCATGGAAAATAATAAGTCAGTGCAATATGGAGTGGCTGTCAACTCGTCTCTAGGCATAAACGCGTTCTACAGATATGTGTTTGAACTATCTGCATGTGTCCATTCGTTCATCAGTTATTGAAAATGATTTTTAGCTCGAGGTTACCCTAACCTTGACCATTACCCAAATGACCTCAAAATCGACAGGGTTCATCTGCTGGTCATTTGAAACCTACCTACTACGATTTAGGTCCTTGGGCCCTGATAAATGCCGTCCTTCCGGGTTATAAAAAGTATAATTCAAATACAAAAGCGGTGAGTTGATATATAGATGAAGATATCTCTCAAATTGAAATCATTTTCTGCAAACGATTTATACCATCCTGAACTGGACTGATTTCTGCACAGCAATTGAAAAGTAATTATAGACTCAAAAAAACTTCTAGTTGATTATGTGCGTAACTAGGCTATTTCATTTACTAATGCATTTCTGAGGATAGAAGAAAGATTTCAGGATAAATAGCTGCCAACATTAAAAATTTGCGTAGGATAGATGGAAAAAATGTCTTAATAGCTGTTACCATTAGCATCGAGTGAAACAGATAAAATATAAAGGATAAATGGCAAAAACAGCGTTAGAATGACGAAATTTCCTCATATGATCTGTTCAGCTTGATTACTGTGCTTGATATTTGGACAAGCAGAGTTGAAAAGCACTCGATCATGTTTTGTCCACCTGGTTGTAGTGGGGAGCGAACACACGCCGGTACAGACAAGAAAAGAAAATGAACAACTGAAAACTTATCCATCCACCCGCCCACAAGGACTCAAACTAATCTGACGGATATTTACACTTTTATTGAATCGCATTACTAACGAATTTCAAACTCGTGGACCTCAATAAAAATATTTAAGCATAAATAAAAATTTGATGAAGAGTTCAAGTCGTCAGTTCGTAATGAAAAACAATCCGTTAAAAGTGTCTTTTACAGACCATGAAATAGTCCCTTTCAGCTAATTATTTCTCTATCACTAAAGGTTTGCAATACAACGGCGAGAATAACAATCAAAAAAAAAAAAATCCCATAACATGCAGAAATGAAAATCCATAACGCCTGCTACATGCATGGCAACGGAAATAAGATTGAATCGGATTCTATGCAGGTGTGAGCCATTTCGAAATATATTTGAGGGAAAGTATCAAAGTGACACTCTTATTCAAAATCATTACAAACACAGGTATAACAAACATAAATTTTGAGTGATAAACGTTTAACTAATTACCAAATAATGCATTTATGGAAAATATTAATTACTGATAACAGAATTGTAACCAAATAACTAAAAGATGAAAACGTAAAAATATTAAATGATTGGTGAATGCTAAAAGATTAACTGCGATTTACTATAGCCTCATAAGGTCGAAATAGCGGGTTTTCTACCTTTCTTTCAAATTATATTCGGTATCCCTCATAAGAACCATCGTTTTTGACATTTATTCATCCCTTTTAGTATATTATAACGACTTTTTTTGTAAATCTCATTTGGGAGTAAGAGTGCATCTTTAATATTTGGCGAAGCCGTGTTAAGGACATTATTACAACCGAATCCGAATAGCCTAGTTTTCCTGCTTCTTTGAGTTTTTCATTGAGATATTGTCCATGTCCATCGTTTACGTTTTGACTATTGCACGGAAATAGACTTAAAACATAACTTAATATTTTATAAGTTCGAACAAAATTTTCATATTTTTACCCAACTAATAAGCTGAATAATGTTAAACCTAAATGTAGCAACTTAATCAGTTGGAATATACGAATTTGATTGATAACTAAGACCTTGCTAAATTTAGTAGCCTCCTTTCTTGAGAGCTGTGTGAAGTTAGCTAAACATACGACATTGGACATTGGACATTCAAAATCGAATGTTGTGCTGGCACGTCATTGGACATTGGACATTCAAAATCGAACGTTGTGCTGGCACGACATTGGACATTGGACATTCAAAATCGAATGTTGTGCTGGCACGACATTGGACATTGGACATTCAAAAGTGAAAGTCGTGCTAGCACGACATTGGACATTGGACATTCAAAATCGAATGTTGTGCTGGCACGACATTGGACATTCAAAATCGAATGTTGTGCTGGCACGACATTGGACATTGGACATTCAAAAGTGAAAGTCGTGCTAGCACGACATTGGACATTGGACATTAAAAATCGAATGTCATGCTGGCACGACATTGGACATTGGACATTCAAAAGTGAAAGTCGTGCTAGCACGACATTGGACATTGGACATTCAAAATCGAATGTTGTGCTGGCACGACATTGGACATTGGACATTCAAAAGTGAAAGTCGTGCTAGCACGACATTGGACATTGGACATTCAAACGAGTTTTGTTTCATTGGAACAAGTGCTGAAACACGCAACAATTAGGTGTCAGAACAAAATATATCAACTTGCAGGAGTCACGATGCAGAGAGAGACGCACTATTGTGCAGTACTTCAATCAGAAACCTTTGGAAACGTGTGGTATGACGGGCTGGTCGGAAAGCTAGGTCCATTACCACACGACCTGCACACTTGGACACCGTCTCACGCTATTTTTTTGTCAAGTGTAGAAGCACTCAAGTTTATTTCTTTCTCAAGAATCACATTATGTAGCCTATTAGTATCTTCCATGGCCGAGAGTGTAAGATGGGTTCAGCCCAACCCGAGCGCAGGGTCTTTTGCGGAAACGAGGTTTACCTGTTTCCGCAGAACACCCTGTGCGAGGGTTGGTATGAACCTATCTTACACGAGCGACTATGGTATATGTTTTTCTCTCTCACCACAGTTAAACAAAATAATGTAAAAATGTATTTTATCGCTGGAACTTTTTTGTGCGTAGTGAAAATAATGTGCGCATAGATATATGACAATTCCTGGTTGTCATAGATATTCGCGCAGTGATTCAGATTATGTTAATAGTCAAATCGTTCTTTAAATAGTTCTGGATGCAGCAAAGTGAAGGCAATAAAAAAGAGTTCAATACGGGTACTTGTTTATCTTTGCCCGTTGGGAAGATAAGAATTTCACGCATGGACAAATGTTTGAATCTACTTTTCTGAGGTGGCAGATATATATATATCCGAAATCTTTGACTGGTGATAAGGCTGCAATTCTAATTTGTCCATTCAAATTATTGTGTTAAATAACGACATTCAACTTGGCTTTTATTTTTTAAAATATGGTTTATAATAACGTATATCTGTCTATTCATAGTGACCAAATATTATTTAGGCATCCAATGGAAGTGGTAAATATTAAGAGGAAAAATATAATGAAACGACAACCAGTATACAAATAATGATTGTTGGACATAGGTCATTTTTACTCATTAATTATCTGTCAGGAGTACCCTTTAAATTAATACCAAAATTATATGGGATCCCCATGCATCAAAATGAAGCATTATCGCCAATGGTTTATGCATTGACAAGTTTAGCTGTGTGTATGTTGCCTTAAGTCACAACCATGTCCGACAATATTATACATTTGAGGTACCTAACACATATTTAACAAAGAAACTTGTATTTGAAAGTCCGCAACATTGTTATTGAGAGTTGTATTAAAACAATCCTTTCGATTGATATACATACATATTCCCATGTAAATGCAGACACATTCATTAATGTAATATAATTATTCTAAAGCTCTGTAGATAAACACATACTGAAGTGCACATTTGTTGGGTTTATATAATTATTTGCGCTTTGTTTCCTCTCAACCCTTTCAACCATTGTCAGTTCTGCCCAAGATGCCATTTCCAATGCTCTGGTGTCACATTTTACATGTATAAATTGTATATTCTGTAAAACCTATAAGAACTTATGTCGTATGTGATGAAGACGTCATTTTGAATTCTTTAATGTCGATGCGATTGATTATAAAACGCTTTGTGTAATTCTGTCGTCTTATAAATATCAAAAAGGTTTATCGAACATAATTATTTCATATAAACTTTACCAAATGAAGACGACGTAGCATGTTCGACTAACTGAGTCGATAAAAAAACAAGTCGACAGGCTGGAATAGGTTACTTTATCGACTCATTGACAATATTTTTTTGTGTTTACGTAAAACCAGATAAAAAAGATGTACGGACGATTACATTTATACTTGTAGGAATCATCAATGCATGTATATATTTTCCATATGTCATTATATACTGTGGATATAATTATCTTCACTTCCTTTATAAATGGTACTAGATGTGTAGCAGTGGTGTGTAAACAATTAAGCTTATTAAATATATGCCATTTTGAAAGCATTATCACTGTTTGTCTACATATAATCCACGACCATTCATAAGTATATTCATTTGAATCTTTCTCTGCATATGTGACATCATATATATCTGAATCATGCTTAAGTTTCAAATATTGCGATGGAATCGTCATGACAATGCTCTGTTGGTGTTGATAAATTTTATAATGGTTCATTGCTTTGTGATCTCTGACCCTTTTCAAATAATTTCAAGACATTATCTCAAACAAACAAAAAATCCGAATATTGCATGCCATCAAAATTAATTTAAAGTCGGTAAAAAAAAAAACATTCATTCATAAAACATGTCATACATTGATTTGAATGTGCTAACTGCTAGCACGACTTTCACTTTTGAATGTCCAATGTCCAATGTCGTGCCAGCACAACATTCGATTTCGAATGTCCAATGTCGTGCTAGCACGACTTTCACTTTTGAATGTCCAATGTCCAATGTCGTGCCAGCACAACATTCGATTTTGAATGTCCAATGTCCAATGTCGTGCTAGCACGACTTTCACTTTTGAATGTCCAATGTCCAATGTCGTGCCAGCACAACATTCGATTTTGAATGTCCAATGTCCAATGTCGTGCTAGCACGACTTTCACTTTTGAATGTCCAATGTCAAATGTCGT
Organism: Mya arenaria; assembly: GCF_026914265.1. Taxonomy (NCBI): domain Eukaryota; kingdom Metazoa; phylum Mollusca; class Bivalvia; order Myida; family Myidae; genus Mya; species Mya arenaria. The sequence goes on along the minus strand of NC_069133.1, from coordinate 29,983,127 downwards.
GCCAGCACAACATTCGATTTTGAATGTCCAATGTCCAATGACGTGCTAGCACGACTTTCACTTTTGAATGTCCAATGTCCAATGTCGTGCCAGCATGACATTCGATTTTGAATGTCCAATGTCCAATGTCGTGCTAGCACGACTTTCACTTTTGAATGTCCAATGTCGAATGTCGTGCCAGCACAACATTCAATTTTGAATGTCCAATGTCCAATGTCGTGCTAGCACGACAATCGTTTTTGAATGTCCAATGTCCAATGTCGTGCCAGCACAACAATCGATTTTGAATGTCCAATGTCGTGCTAGCACGACAATCGCTTTGAATGTCCAATGTCCAATGTCGTGCCAGCACAACATTCGATTTTGAATGTCCAATGTCCAATGTCGTGCTAGCACAACATTCGATTTTGAATGTCCAATGTCCAATGTCGTGCTAGCACGACTTTCACTTTTGAATGTCCAATGTCGTGCCAGCACAACATTCGATTTTGAATGCCCAATGTCCAATGTCGTGCTAGCACGACTTTCACTTTTGAATGTCCAATGTCGTGCCAGCACGACAATCGTTTTTGAATGTCCAATGTCCAATGTCGTGCTAGCACGACTTTCACTTTTGAGTGTCCAATGTCCAATGTCGTGCCAGCACAACATTCGGTTATGAATGTCCAATGTCCAATGTCGTGCCGGCACGACAAACGTTTTTGAATGTCCAATGGCCATTGTCGTGCCAGCACAACATTCGATTTTGAATGTCCAATGTCCAATGTCGTGCTAGCACGACTTTCACTTTTGAATGTCCAATGTCCAATGTCGTGCCAGCACAACATTCGATTTTGAATATCCAATGTCCAATGTCGTGCTAGCACGACTTTCACTTTTGAATGTCCAATGTCCAATGTCGTGCCAGCACAACATTGGATTTTGAATGTCCAATGTCCAATGTCGTATGTTTAGCTAACTTCACGCAGCTTTTCTAGAGCGATTAATGTTGAACATTTTAAAAACAGACACCTACGCAATTTCAGTAACATAATATGGGCGGTATAAACCGTGTTTCAATCATATTCGATAATTTAATATAAGCACTGCTTTTCATGTAAATATAGATTTGTTAAGGTTTTGATATATATATATATATATATGTGCGGCTAAAACCAGACTGCTGAAATTGTTAAATTATTAAATTTTCTCTAATAAATTGATTCCATGACTTTCTCAGTGCATCATTAAAACACTAATCTGATGTTGAACTCATTTTAACATTCTAATATCCAAACGAACAAAAACTGTTATATGTTATAATGGTAATTACATTTTTTTCCTGAAAACTCTTGTGTGTATTTCTTGGGGAAAGATGAACCGTTAAGTCACGTTCTTGATTTGATGTCAGTTTTTCTCTGGTAGGTAATGACCTATTCTGGTGGAGTTGAAATGCGAGTGTTGATCAGTTTTTCTCTGGTAGGTAAATGACCTATTCTGGTGGAGTTGACATGCGAGTCAACATTAACCGTTCAAACATGATTTTATACAAAACAAGTATATAACTCATGTTAATGTTGAGGTAAATAATACTTTCTTCTACACCATCAGGTTAATTTCAAGTCGTTATTATCAGGACAGTAATCAGATAATAGCCTTCGAGTGAGAACGACACAAACAGCTTTACAAGCGGCAATATATATTTGTATCATCTTGACACTCATTTAACAGTTCAATGATGGGCTCTCTTTGAAAGAAATGTTGCCTTTTGAAGTTAGATTTTAATTTTCAATTGGAAAATCAACATTTCAGTCAAACTTAAATTGCAGCTGTCAAAAAAGCTAGGTGAAAATATGGATGCGGTCGCATAAAGAAAATACATTTTCAAAAAATAGATGCAGTATTAAATTCGTGTACGGTGTGTCATAAGTCCAGGTAATTTCATAACTAACAGCCTATATGAGTGTTTTAACCATATAAATAATATGCACAAACAAAGATAGCCAGTACTTTATAATGCTAGCGAAATATACATTCTGCAAGGACATTTAACCAAGTATAGGTTTTGCAGGAGGTACCATGAAGTAAATAAATTCTTCATTAAAGAATAGCAAGGATCTGTAAGAAAATACAGATTCATCAAAATTAAGTTAGTTAGGACTTGTGGCCGATGACAATCGAGGATTCACACTATTAACCCTAACAATATGCTCTACATATTCTGTAGATCGCCAAAATGAACTCTAACATATACATAGATTCTTCACCAAAAGATAGCCAGTACCTGTAAAGAAATACAGATTCTGCCTGGACCTTTAAGGACATGTAGTTTCTTCACCGAAGAGAAAGGTAAAGAATCATTACGTGATCTATATATAAACCGTTCATGATTGGACAGAGTGCCTTTCACAGACAGAGTAAAGCGCCATATTGGCTATATCTATAATTATTAATCACCTATTACGTATTTGACGCGATACGGGGGCAATTGTAGTACTAATACTAGACAATTGACGACAATACATTTGCCAAAACTCGCCCAATATCGTCGGCCAATATGAATTTCCGCCGTTTTGATTGGCTACAAAACTCGCCCAAAACAGCCGATTAGAGAAAGGGGCCATTTTCACTGACTGTTAAATCTAATATGAGAAATATGATGGAACGTATTTTAAAAGGCTGCCATTTTGTTTTCCGTGTTACCTTTACTGTTTTGAAAACGGTGTGCCTTGTTTAAAACATATTTGGAATTACTAGCCTATTAAATTCTTCAACCACTTTGTACGGTTTGATATTACATTTGTATTTAACCTGTTGGTGGATGTTACGATAATTATCTTTTTGAAAACCGACAGATGACAGATGGCAGAGCAAAGGTGAACATTTTGTAACTTCACATGAACATTTTGTTATTCATTATTCACATTTTTGGGCAAAATAAAACAACCCATTCATGTTCATTATTCATAGCGCAGTCTCTGCGATGGTGCAGTGTGCATCATGGAATCTCCTGTCATAAACTTATTCAATATATCCATCAATTATTTCTTAAAGTCATTTACCTATAATGAATGCATTCAAAATAAGCATTATTTATTTGAACGGTCCCCTTGTGCCTACATTATTATCTTTTAGTTCTTAGTAATATTTGAACGAGAGATAAACAATTAATATACATGTGTACTTTTCCTCGCGTATAGTTCACGAATGACAAGTTTGCCACACTTTAATCTATGAACGACATTAATGGGCTCCTAAGGCCAGTTCGTACATCAACATAGAATCGGCCCCAAATGTAAGTTTCACATGCATAGGGATATTTGAGGTTATTCAGCTACTACTGTAGCCAATATTTCATGACATGCAATACTACAAGGCACTTACAAACATCGACATAATCAAATCATAATCTTACAAGTAGTGAGATAACATAGCGCATACTAACATAGTAAAGAACGGGGTTAACTTTCACATGAATGTAGTTTTTTTCTTGACATTAATTGCTATAGACATATACAGCTGCAGACATATACAGCTACAGACATATACTGCTACACACATACTGCTACAGATATATACTGCTACAGACATATATCGCTTCAGACATATACTGCTGCAGACATATACTGCTACAGACATATACTGCTGTAGCAATATACTGCTGCAGACATATACTGCTACAGACATATACTGCTACAGTCATATACTGCTACAGACATATACCGTTTCAGACATATACTGCTGCAGACATATACCGTTTCAGACATATACTGCTGCAGACATATACTGCTACAGACATATACCGCTTCAGACATATACTGATTCAGACATATACTGCTACAGACATATACTGCTACATATACTGCTACAGACATATACTGCTACATATACTGCTACAGACATATACTGCTACAGACATATACTGCTACAGACATATACTGCTACAGACATATACTACTACCGACATATACTGCTACAGACATATACTGCTACAGACATATACTACTACAGACATATACTGCTACAGACATATACCGTTTCAGACATATACTGATACAGACATATACTGCTACAGTCATATACTGCTACAGACATATACCGTTTCAGACATATACTGATTCAGACATATACTGCTACAGACATATACTGCTACATATACTGCTACAGACATATACTGCTACATATACTGCTACAGACATATACTGCTACAGACATATACTGCTACAGACATATACTGCTACAGACATATACTGCTACAGACATATACTACTACAGACATATACTGCTATAGACATATACTGCTACAGACATATACTACTACAGACATATACTGCTACAGACATATACCGTTTCAGACATATACTGATACAGACATATACTGCTACAGTCATATACTGCTACAGACATATACCGTTTCAGACATATACTGCTGCAGACATATACTGCTGCAGACATATACTGCTGCAGACATATACTACTACAGACATATACCGCTTCAGACATATACTGCTACAGACATATACTGCTACAGTCATATACTACTACAGACATATACTACTACAGACATATACCGCTACAGACATATACCGCTTCAGACATATACTGCTACAGACAGATACTGCTACAGATATATACCGCTTCAGACATATACTGCTACAGACATATACCGCTTCAGACATATACTGCTGCAGACATATACTGCTGCAGACATATACTGCTACAGACATATACTGCTACAGACATATACTGCTACAGACATATACTGCTGCAGACATACACTGCTACAGACATATACTTCTACAGAAACATACCGTTATAGACATATACTGCTACATACATAAACCGCTATAGACACATACTGCTACAGACAATTATCGCCTCAAAAATATACTGCTGCAAAAATATACTGCTACTGACTTATACCGCTACAGACATATACTGCTACAGACATATAACGACGCTACTGATATATACTGCTACAGACATATACTGTTACAGACATATACTGCTACAGTCATATACCGCTTCAGACATATACTGCTACAGACATATACTGTTACAGACATATACTGCTACAGACTTATACTGCTGCAGACATATACCGCTTCAGACATATACTGCTACAGACATATACTGCTGCAGACATATACTGATTCAGACATATACTGATTCAGACATATACTGCTACAGACATATACTGCTACATATACTGCTACAGACATATACTGCTACATATACTACTACAGACATATACTGCTTCAGACACATACTGCAACAGACATATACTGCCACAGACATATACCGCTTCAGACATATACTTCTACAGACATATTACAGACATATACTGCTACAGACATATATCCCTATAGACATATACTGCTACTACAGAAATATACCGCTACAGACATGTACTGCACTTAAAATTTATGAACTGTGAAACAAAACAAGAAGAAAAGGCGCCAGAAAGTTGTCTTAATGTCCATACCCTTAAAAAAATCGCCACATTAAGGTTTAAAACTTTATTGCCAATCCTACGTACTAAGTAGTCATTAAGGACATGAAACTGTTTTAATAACTTTAGAATGCAAACAAAATTATTTCTGGAACAGAGATGTGAGTTTTGGATGCCTGGGCGAGCCCACGTTATGCCGGATACCGAACAATGATATCTCACATACTAGATGCTTTTGGTCATTGCAAACGAGGTTATTTCATTTTTATCAGTTGAAATAAAGACCAGAAACACAAACGGCAATAACTGTATTTATAATGGTAGGTAATTTATTTCACATATTTGAATTAGTGTGAACCTCTAGGATTACGGGCCTATTTAGGCAGTACTTGGGACTCAAAGTGTACGGACGACGCAGAAATTAAAGTCGTTATGCAGGCTAGTTTATGTTTGTATCCCATCAAGGCTAAACATGACTTTTGATACCTTTATGGCCTCAGTATCACAATTGCTGATGTATGGATATAAACCATACTTATTTTTAATGTAGTTTTATAGTTTACTCAACACATGTTTAAATACCTAAGCGTCGACAGATTAGAACTTGCAAGGCCATCGGCTAAAAGCCTTCTATATTTAAAGTTTCCTTTTGACGTTAGCCATGGTGTCACCGTCCCTTTTCAAGCTTCATTCAAAGGATACCCATCACTAAATGCTCTTACAAGTGATACCAACATCAACATTACGGTCAATGGCGGGATTACAATACAGTACATCGGACACTTTAAGTCCCGAAACTGATCGACGGAGATTTGTACGGAGATTATCCATATTTCATATGAATCCATTTTCGGTGAAACAATTACGTTATGAAAAGGGTATATTATAATTGAATAAATTGTTCCCAAGTTCACTTGTAAATGATTGTCAAATAAGTTATATAAAATAAATGACCTGTTTGCTTTATTTGACGTGAGTATCTATATTCAAGTAGAGTGATGACATACTGACCCGTGGTTTTATTTACTTACATGTGTCTCCTGAAAACGAGCATGCACGTGTGTATACGTGTGATGCAATTAGTTTAAAGTCATTTCCAATCTTCATCTTATTTGTTGAATACACTTAATAAAAACTACGCTTTTTATATCAGTAGATATTACACCTTTTTGCACTGTTCACGCTATGAAGTATTTGAAGTATTAAAGAAAAGTGGTACGATAATATTTGAAAGGTATAATTTGTTTCAGAACAGAACAGAATAATAATCTGAGAAGTAACTTACATATAGTTCTCACCACACACATTCATTCAAGGAATTCATCATCCACGAGTTAATCCACGCTTGTTTTCAATGTTAAGACATATTTTTGCAATATTTGTGCAAATTAGAATACATTTCATCCTTGTATTAAAATGCACATTTAATTACTGATCACACTGAGTTTGGTATGTTTTCCTCAAGTCAGATTTATCAGAGTTTTGATGATAGCGGTATAAACTGTAACTCGTATATGCTGTACCTATACTTAACGCTGAACATCACTGATGCATGTTCATTTCGGCTAAGAAGCCGTTCAATGATAAAGCTATGGACATTGAACGTTAGATATCCAGTATTTTAGAAAACACAGTAGGGAGAATATAACAGCATCTGTCACGAGAAGTCATATAATACACAATTTTATTCAACGAGTTCACAAAGAGAAAACCGAAAATTGGTTTAAACGCATTAACTTCATAAACATCGGCTGAAACAAGAGAGCGAAAGCTTAAATGTATTTGAAAGTTCTACACTCCATTTTGATAGCATATGAGTCTCAAAGATCAACAGAAAAAAACGGAAAACAAAATAGTTAAATCAGACATGAACATGGTATTTCAAACACGTTAGTCCTTTGTAGAAACAGTCGAGAAATTTAAAAACAGTTTGACAGAATTGTTGTATTTTAACAATAACCATTGACTTGCTGTTTTATTTGCAGTTATGTACTGTAAAACACCACAAAATCAAAAATAACCCCCGGGGAGCAATCCAGGTTAGCGTTTATATTACATAAAATATCTACGGGGGTAATTTCACCCCACCTCCAGACTTGAGGAATATTGATTTTCCATATACCCGTCTTGCCAGCATAAATTAAGTGGATGTTTTGCCAAGTGGTTAAAATGAAATGTTCCATTTTAGAAACATGCACACAGTAAAACGCTTCAACCAACACCGAAGAATTGGCAGTATAATGACCTCTGTTGATCTACAAAGTAATTCAAATCAGTTCTATAAGAAGTTCTGACATTCCTGTTGTTTTAGTTCAGCAGTCTGTACAACAACTTTTTGAATAACTGGATTCTATTTGAACATATTCACTATAGTGAAATTTAAGTTTAGATAATAATTCATGTATTACAAATTCAACACAA